>NW_028318775.1:300000-387500 GCF_062004578.1 Staurois parvus | reverse complement strand
GGAGAATACTGCACACAGGTTTTTGTTACCATCATGCATAGAACTCATGAAGGTAAAGAACCTCCAGCCTTTACAACCAGTTTACAATCAGCTTTTAATTATTTATATAAAACCTTTAAGTGTGAGCTGAAGTTTGGCTTCTATCTGTTACTGTATCTAATTTTGCTACTACATTGAACACTATCCTCCCCCCAGACTGACAATGCCACTGTGTGCTGTGCCTCCTGTGCTCCTTCATCCAGAGTTGTATCTCACTAACACCGCAGGTGTGTTACTGGTGATCAGGAGAAAACAGAGGGGGAAAAGCCAAGGAAAAGAAAATGAATGCAGCCGTCACATCTAATGATTGATACACTGCAATATATGACATTTTTGGTCTGGGGTTTAATATCACTTTAAGGCCGAACTCCAAACCGTGCTGCCCCCTCCCTGAACCGCTGCAGTGCAAAGGAAGGGGGGGGGCATTTGTCCTGGATTGTATGTAAAGGAATAGGGGGGGCATTTGTCCTGGATTGTATGTAAAGGAAGAGGGGGGGCATTTGTCCTGGATTGTATGTAAAGGAAGGGGCGGGGCATTTGTCCTGGATTGTATGTAAAGGAATAGGGGGGGCATTTGTCCTGGATTGTATGTAAAGGAATAGGGGGGGCATTTGTCCTGGATTGTATGTAAAGGAAGGGGGGGGGGGCATTTGTCCTGGATTGTATGTAAAGGAAGTGGGGGGCATTTGTCCTGGATTGTATATAAAGGAGGGGGGGGCATTTGTCCTGGATTGTATGTAAAGGAAGGGGGGGGGGGCCCTTCCTTTGCACTGCAACATTTAAATGTTCACTAACTCTAGATAGAGATGGAGAGGATATGTTACTCCTTACTCCTCCAGGCTGCGGGCAATCCCTTGGCATCCTCTCATACACAGAAGGGCAATTTGTCCTGGATTGTATGTAAAGGAAGGGGGGGGGATGCCTGCAGGAGTGAAGAGTAACGTGAGCAGTTCCGCACTGCAAGGGTCATTTTTGTCTTGTGCCCAGAGTTGGGCTTTAACCGCCTTCCGCCCTCCATATAGTACAATGACGGGTACAAGGCGGTTCTCTCGTTCTGGGACGACATCGTATGATGTGATTAGAGATGAGCGAATCGAAGTAGGCGAAGTGGAATTCATTTCGAATATTAGAAAAATTTCGATTCGCGCCGAATCCGAAAATTAGCATACTTCAGATGCGCGAATCTAAATTTTTCCTAAAATGGCGGCGACATGTGCGGCGACGGAGCGGGGATGTCTGGGAAGGCGCGCAGACAAGGCGCGCTGACCCATAATGCATTCATTCATGACATGTGATCGCATTAGCCAATCAGCAGCCAGCCAGCCAGCACTGTGTAATGGTCGAGCTATAAATGGCGGCCATTTTAGAATTCTCCATTTGCCTCCAGTCATTCAAGAGAGGCAGACCTCTCTGTATTAGGGACAGAGTTAGGGCCACAGAAACGTTACTTGGGGACAGAGAAACATTACTTAGGGCCACAGAACCGTTACTTAGGGCCACAGAAATGTTACTTAGGGCCACAGAAACGTTACTTAGGGCCACAGAAACGTTACTTAGGGCCACAGAAACGTTACTTAGGGCCACAGAACCGTTACTTAGGGCCACAGAAACGTTATTTAGGGCCACAGAACCGTTACTTAGGGCCACAGAAACGTTACTTAGGGCCACAGAACCGTTACTTAGGGCCACAGAAACGTTACTTAGGGCCACAGAAACGTTACTTAGGGCCACAGAACCGTTACTTAGGGCCACAGAAACGTTACTTAGGGCCACAGAAACGTTACTTAAGGCCACAGAAACGTTACTTAGGGCCACAGAATCGTTACTTAGGGCCACAGAACCGTTACTTAGGGCCACAGAAACGTTACTTAGGGCCACAGAAACGTTACTTAGGGCCACAGAACCGTTACTTAGGGCCACAGAAACGTTACTTAGGGCCACAGAACCGTTACTTAGGGCCACAGAAACGTTACTTAGGGCCACAGAATCGTTACTTAGGGACACAGAACCGTTACTTAGGGCCACAGAAACGTTACTTAGGGACACAGAATTGTTACTCAGGGACAGACACTGAATTGTTACTCAGGGACAGACACAGAATTGTTACTCAGGGACAGACACAGAATTGTTACTGAGGGACACAGAATTGTTACTGAGGGACACAGAATTGTTACTGAGGGACAAAGAATTGTTACTGAGGGACACAGAATTGTTACTCAGGGACACAGAATTGTTACTCAGGGACACAGAACTGTTACTCAGGGACACAGAACTGTTACTCAGGGACAGACACAGAATTGTTACTGAGGGACACAGAATTGTTACTAAGGGACACAGAATTGTTACTCAGGGACAGACACATAATTGTTACTGAGGGACACAGAACTGTTACTCAGGGACACAGAACTGTTACTCAGGGACACAGAACTGTTACTCAGGGACACAGAACTGTTACTCAGGGACAGACACAGAATTGTTACTGAGGGACACAGAATTGTTACTGAGGGAAACAGAATTGTTACTGAGGGACACAGAATTGTTACTCAGGGACAGACACAGAATTGTTACTGAGGGACACAGAACTGTTACTCAGGGACACAGAACTGTTACTCAGGGACACAGAGCTGTTACTCAGGGACACAGAACTGTTACTCAGGGACACAGAACTGTTACTCAGGGACAGACACAGAATTGTTACTGAGGGACACAGAATTGTTACTGAGGGACACAGAATTGTTACTCAGGGACACAGAATTGTTACTCAGGGACAGACACAGAATTGTTACTGAGGGACACAGAATTGTTACTCAGGGACACAGAATTGTTACTGAGGGACACAGAATTGTTACTCAGGGACACAGAATTGTTACTCAGGGACACAGAACTGTTACTCAGGGACACAGAACTGTTACTCAGGGACACAGAACTGTTACTCAGGGACAGACACAGAATTGTTACTGAGGGACACAGAATTGTTACTGAGGGACACAGAATTGTTACTCAGGGACAGACACAGAATTGTTACTGAGGGACACAGAACTGTTACTCAGGAACACAGAACTGTTACTCAGGGACACAGAGCTGTTACTCAGGGACACAGAACTGTTACTCAGGGACACAGAACTGTTACTCAGGGACAGACACAGAATTGTTACTGAGGGACACAGAATTGTTACTGAGGGACACAGAATTGTTACTCAGGGACACAGAATTGTTACTCAGGGACAGACACAGAATTGTTACTGAGGGACACAGAATTGTTACTCAGGGACACAGAATTGTTACTGAGGGACACAGAATTGTTACTCAGGGACACAGAATTGTTACTCAGGGACACAGAATTGTTACTCAGGGACAGACACAGAATTGTTACTGAGGGACACAGAATTGTTACTCAGGGACACAGAATTGTTACTGAGGGACACAGAATTGTTACTCAGGGACAGACACAGAATTGTTACTCAGGGACAGACACAGAATTGTTACTGAGGGACACAGAATTGTTACTGAGAGACACAGAAGTGTTACTGAGGGACTCAGAATTGTTACTCAGGGACACAGAATTGTTACTCAGGGACAGACACAGAATTGTTACTCAGGGACACAGAATTGTTACTCAGGGACACATAATCGTTGAATTAAAGAGTATGTCAGACAACATGCAGAGGAGTGTCAGAGGAGGCAATGTTTTAGGAGCGAGCAGACGTGGCAGCAGAGGAAGGGGTCGAGGCAGCACTAGTCTCAGCCAGAGGCCAGTGCTCCCGGTGTCATCCAGCGGTCGTGTCTCCACCGACAACCCTGCCGTCATCGATTGGTTGGCTCGGTCGTCTTCTTCTTCCCAGGTCACCTCTGACACCTACAGCCAACGGTCGGTGTGTACGTCAGACACAACCGTTAGTTGGCATGGGCCGGGAGCAAGCCCACTGAAATCACGTGTCCTCTACCTGCCCCTGTCCTTTGCTGTTCCCTCACCAAACGAAGTATCGCATGCTGTGGGCTCAGCCCCACTGTACAGTGAGGAAGAGCTAACAGAGGACGGTCAGGAACGGGGGGAGACATCCACCTCTTCAGCAGCCAGGCGAAGAAGTACTGGCGAGGAGAGTGGCTCGGTAGCCGGTCTAGAGACAGGTCTGTCTCCTGACCCACACGCAGCCGAGGGGGCTAGTAGTGAGGCGGAGACCCTAATTGATGATGAGGAGGTTGATCGCACTTGGCAGCCTCGTCGTCATCAGGCAATTTCTTCCGCATCATCAGGAGAAGAGGATGCCAGCTTGGCAGCGAGCAAAACAGTCGGTGGGTTGCCCAGGAGGCAGCAAGGTCGCAGCAGTGTCAGTGGAGGCAAACGGCCACGGAGTAGAGCACCAGCTCCACTGCAGCCTACCACCACGGCCAGTAGTGGTGCCGGTGTGCACGGAGGAAGTAGCAGTCAGCCAGTGAGGAGTAGCGGGGGCAAAGTTTCCTACTCGGCGGTGTGGCAATTTTTCGTCAAGCCGCCCAAGTAAGTAAACGTAGCCGTATGTCGACTATGTGGCCAGAAAGTCAAGCGTGGCCAGGGGGCCCATGTTGGGAATACAGCGTTGCGTCAGCATATGCAGCGTTGCCATTCGGTGGCCTGGGAAAGCCGTGATAAAGATACAGCGGTTCTGCCTGCCCCAGCCCCCGCTCCATCACCCGCTCCGTTACTTGCTCCGTCACCCGACGTCAATCGCCCTCTATCAGTCAGTCAAGGCTCCAACACCTCTGCTGAGGGGAGTTGTTCCGCTCGTTCAGATGCTCCTTCTCCTGCTACTCCTCTTCACGAATTCCGTCAGCAGTCTTTTTTGGAATCCGTTTCCAACAGACAACAGTTTGCGAGCACGCACCCGACGGTGCAAAAGCTGAACGTCCTCCTGTCCAAGTTGCTGGTGCTGCAGTCCCTCCCTTTCCAAGTGGTGGACTCAGCACCTTTCCGAGAAATGATGGCTTGTGCCGCGCCGCGGTGGAGAGTGCCAAGCCGGCATTTCTTTGCCAAAAAGGCAGTGCCAGCCCTGCATTCACATGTAGAAGAGATAGTGGGCCAGTCTTTGAGCATGTCGGTCTCTGCCAAAGTGCACGGCAGCGCCGACGTGTGGAGCTGTAACTACGGTCAGGGACAGTACATGTCATTTACGGCCCACTGGGTGAACGTGGTGCCGTCACAGCCGCACCAGCAACTTGGACAGGTCACGATGCTTGATGTCCTTGGTCCAGCAAAGATGTCCGCCTCTACCACCTCTTCTTCTGCCGTGTCCTTAGCCGCCACCCCCGTGCCAAGTCCCATTACCCGACCGGCATATCACATGTGCAGGGCGCAACGGTGTCACGCTGTGCTGCACCTGGTATGCCTTGGCGAACGTAGTCACACAGGGGAGGAACTTCTGAGTTTAATGAACAGAGAAATCGACAGATGGCTGTCTCCGCGCAAACTGAAAATTGGAACCATGTTGACCGACAACGGAAAGAACATGGTGTCTGCTCTGCGTCAAGGAAGGTTGTGCCATGCGCCATGCATGGCTCACGTGTTCAATCTGGTTGTCAAGCGGTTCCTAAAATCCACCATCCCACTGCAAGACATCCTTAAAATGTCACGTAAACTGTGCATGCATTTCAGCCATTCCTACACCGCAAAGCACACCCTCCTTGAGCTGCAGCGGCAGAACGGAATTCCACAGCATCGCCTGATCTGCGACATTGCAACAAGGTGGAATTCAACCCTACACATGTTAGACCGCCTTTACGAACAGCGAAAGGCCATCACCGATTTCCTGATGTTACAAGCGGATAAAGGTACTCTCCTGTGTAACTTCGATGTCAGCCATTGGCAGCTCATGCGTGACACCTGCCGCTTGCTCAGGCCCTTTGAGGAGGCCACGCTATTCGTGAGTCGGCAGGACTATGGGATGAACGACGTCATTCCTCTGTTGCACGTCCTGGAACAAATGCTGTTAACAATGGCTGGTCAGGGTGCGGTAGACGTGGCGCACAGATCTCAACGCCACATGACCCCTGTGGGGGCAGGACAGGAAGAAGAGGAGGAGGTAGAGGAGGACATTTGTGCTCAGGAATTATTGAGTGAAATGGGTGGTTTTTCCACTCAGCGGACAGGAGTGGAGGAGCAGGAGCATCTGGTAGAGGAGGAGGAGGAGGAGACAGAGGACCCAGACGCACCGTGGCAGTATGCTGTGGAGATGGAGGCAGGGAGTCCCTCGCATTCCTTGGCACAAATGGCCCATAGCATGCTCGGTAGCTTGCATAGCGACAGCCGAATAATAACCATCAGACAGAGGGATGACTTTTGGCTGTCCACCTTGTTGGACCCTCGCTACCTTTCCAAAATGGTGGCCTTTTTCACACCTGCTGAGAGGGAGGCCAAAATTACGTACTATAAAAACCACCTATGTAGTCAGTTGGTCTCTGCCTTTCTGCGCCAACGTCCATCCTCAGACACTGTGGGCCCTGTGCGCTCGCGTTCCGCTGCCATGGCAGCAGGGGAGGGGTGGGGTGGCAGGAGCAGTGGCAGCTCCACCAGCAGCGGCTGCCTCAGTCTGCAGTCGATGATGAGTAGCATTCTTCACCAGCGCAGTGAGGAAACTACTAACCAGCCGCAGCAGCAGCAGCAGCATCAGGTGGACCTGGAGCAGGAGCTCAAACAACAGGCTTGGGCCTACTTGGACAGCACCCTGCCAACCGAGGTAGACAATCCCCTTGACTACTGGGCAACAAAACTTGACCTTTGGCCCCAACTAGCTGAATTTGCCCTTGAAAGGCTGTCATGCCCGGCCAGTAGCGTGGCATCGGAGCGCGTGTTTAGTGCGGCAGGAGGTATTGTAACTCCGCGGAGGACACGACTGTCCACCCAAAGTGTGGAGAGACTCACGTTTGTGAAAATGAATTAGGCGTGGATTAGTCTGGATTTCAAACCACCAGTTCCTGACACAACTGACTAAATCCGCCATGAATCATGCCCCTGCCATGTGCCACTTTCAAGTCTCCTCACACTCCTGCTGGGTTCCATTTTGTCATAGGATGCTGGCAGATTACAGGCCTCCCATAGCTGCTGCCAGGCCCCTAATCTGCCATGGGCCCCCGTACCGCCTCCTCATGCTGCTGCCAGGTCCACAGTGTGTCATGGGTCCCTGTACCGCCTCCCATTGCTGCTGTCTCCATCGCCACACTCTGCCATGTGCCACTTTCAGGTCTCCTCACACTGCTGGTGTGTTCCATTTTGTCATAGGGTGCTGGCAGATTACGGGCCTCCCATAGCTGCTGCCAGGCCCCTAATCTGCCATGGGCCCCTGTACCGCCTCCTCATGCTGCTGCCAGGTCCACAGTGTGTCATGCCATGTGCCACTTTCAGGTCTCCTCACACTGCTGCTGTGTTCCATTTTGTCATAGGGTGCTGGCAGATTACGGGCCTCCCATTGCTGCTGCCAGGCCCCTAATCTGCCATGGGCCCCTGTACCGCCTCCTCATGCTGCTGCCAGGTCCACAGTGTGTCATGCCATGTGCCACTTTCAGGTCTCCTCACACTGCTGCTGTGTTCCATTTTGTGATAGGATGCTGGCAGATTACGGGCCTCCCATAGCTGCTGCCAGGCCCCTAATCTGCCATGGGCCCCTGTACCGCCTCCTCACGCTGCTGCCAGGTCCACTGTGTCTCATGGGTCCCTGTACGGCCTCCCATTGCTGCTGTCTCCATCGCCACACTCTGCCATGTGCCACTTTCAGGTCTCCTCACACTGCTGCTGGGTTCCATTTTGTCATAGGATGCTGGCAGATTACGGGCCTCACATTGCTGCGGCCAGGCCCCTAATCTGCCATGGGCCCCTGTACCGCCTCCTCACGCTGCTGCCAGGTCCACAGTGTCTCATGGGTCCCTGTACGGCCTCCCATTGCTGCTGTCTCCATCGCCACACTCTGCCATGTGCCACTTTCAGGTCTCCTCACACTGCTGCTGGGTTCCATTTTGTCATAGGATGCTGGCAGATTACGGGCCTCACATTGCTGCGGCCAGGCCCCTAATCTGCCATGGGCCCCTGTACCGCCTCCTCACGCTGCTGCCAGGTCCAAAGTGTCTCATGGGTCCCTGTACGGCCTCCCATTGCTGCTGTCTCCATCGCCACACTCTGCCATGTGCCACTTTCAGGTGTCCTCACACTGCTGCTGGGTTCCATTTTGTCATAGGATGCTGGCAGATTACGGGCCTCCCATTGCTGCTGCCAGGCCCCTAATCTGCCATGGGCCCCTGTACCGCCTCCTCACGCTGCTGCCAGGTCCACAGTGTGTCATGGGTCCCTGTACCGCCTCCCATTGCTGCTGTCTCCATCGCCACACTCTGCCATGTGCCACTTTCAGGTGTCCTCACACTGCTGCTGGGTTCCATTTTGTCATAGGGTGCTGGCAGATTACGGGCCTCACATTGCTGCGGCCAGGCCCCTAATCTGCCATGGGCCCCTGTATCGCCTCCTCACGCTGCTGCCAGGTCCACAGTGTCTCATGGGTCCCTGTACGGCCTCCCATTGCTGCTGTCTCCATCGCCACACTCTGCCATGTGCCACTTTCAGGTGTCCTCACACTGCTGCTGGGTTCCATTTTGTCATAGGGTGCTGGCAGATTACGGGCCTCACATTGCTGCGGCCAGGCCCCTAATCTGCCATGGGCCCCTGTACCGACTCCTCATGCTGTGACGTTGCAACAAGGTGGAATTCAACCCTACATATGTTAGACCGCCTTTACGAACAGCGAAAGGCCATCACCGATTTCCTGATGTTACAAGCGGATAAAGGTACTCCCCTGTGTAACTTCGATGTCAGCCATTGGCAGCTCATGCGTGACACCTGCCGCTTGCTCAGGCCCTTTGAGGAGGCCACGCTATTCGTGAGTCGGCAGGACTATGGGATGAACGACGTCATTCCTCTGTTGCACGTCCTAGAACAAATGCTGTTAACAATGGCTGGTCAGGGTGCGGTAGACGTGGCGCACAGATCTCAACGCCACATGACCCCTGTGGGGGCAGGACAGGAAGAAGAGGAGGAGGTAGAGGAGGACATTGGTGCTCAGGAATTATTTAGTGAAATGGGTGGTTTTTCCACTCAGCGGACAGGAGTGGAGGAGCAGGAGCATCTGGTAGAGGAGGAGGAGGAGACAGAGGACCCAGACGCACCGTGGCAGTATGCTGTGGAGATGGAGGCAGGGAGTCCCTCGCATTCCTTGGCACAAATGGCCCATAGCATGCTCGGTTGCTTGCGTAGCGACAGCCGAATAATAACCATCAGACAGAGGGATGACTTTTGGCTGTCCACCTTGTTGGACCCTCGCTACCGTTCCAAAATGGTGGCCTTTTTCACACCTGCTGAGAGGGAGGCCAAAATTACGTACTATAAAAACCACCTATGTAGTCAGTTGGTCTCTGCCTTTCTGCGCCAACGTCCATCCTCAGACACTGTGGGCCCTGTGCGCTCGCGTTCCGCTGCCATGGCAGCAGGGGAGGGGTGGGGTGGTAGGAGCAGTGGCAGCTCCACCAGCAGCGTGGGTCCCTGTACGGCCTCCCATTGCTGCTGTCTCTATCGCCACACTCTGCCATGTGCCACTTTCAGGTCTCCTCACACTGCTGGTGGGTTCCATTTTGTCATAGGGTGCTGTATGGCCTCCCATTGCTGCTGCCTCCACCGACACACTGTGGCTCCACACTCTGGTTTTGGCCCCGTGACTGCCCAAATGAGTGAAGTGTGCGGTGATTCTAAGATCGACGGCACTCATCTGCATGTCATACTGACTGACAGTATTATTTCTCTTCCCCAGCAGACTCCAAGGGCATTTAAATTAAAGGTACAGTGTTCTGCACTAATATAAAGGCTCTCTGAAGCCTAGAAACACCCTTTTATAAGTTAAATTCGCAGTGAATATATTCGACTCAAATCAAATTTTTTTCACGAATTCGCCGAATCAGTCGAATCAAATTTTTGAATACTTCGCTCATCTCTAGATGTGATCCCGTTCTCACCGCGCATGCGTGGCTCCTGGAACGTGCAGCTCAGCGATCAGCGGTGCGTTGTGTCCCTCAGACACAGCGGATCACCGATCAATGGAAAGAGCCGAAAATTTCGGCTCAGTCATGTGATCAGCTGTGTCCAATCACAGCTGGTCACATGTAAATAGGGAAATGCCGGTTATCAGCATTTCTCTCCTCAGGAGCCGTCACGCTGACAGAGGAGAGGAGAGGAGAGCCGGTAATCGGCATTCCTTGGAGGGGACATGTACACTTATCAGTGTGCCCTGATGATCAGTGTAGCTCCAGCAGTGCCACCTGCCAGTGCTCATCAGTGTCATATCAGTGCCACCTTTCAGTGCCTACCAGTGCACATCAATGCAACATATCAGTGCCCAACTGAGCTACCTTTCAGTATCACCTATCAATGCCAGTCAGTGCCACATATCAGTGCCAGTCAGTGCCGCCTATCAGTGCCAGTCAGTGCCGTCTATCAGTGCCGCCTATCAGTTCCACCTAACAGTGCCAGTCAGTGCCGCCTATCAGTGCCAGTCAGTGCCGCTTAACAGTGCCACCTATCAGTGCCATATATGAGTGTTGCCTTTCAGTGCCCATCAGTGCCACCTACCAGTGTCTCCTCATCAGTGCCCATCAGTGCCACCTATCAGTGCCCATCACTCATTAGCACACATCAGTGAAGGAAAAAAATCAGTTATTTACAAAATTTTATAACAAAAACTAAGAAAAAACTTTTTTTTTTTAATTTTCAGTGGTTTTTGGTTTGTTTAGCAAAAAATAAAAAACCCCGAGTTTATTAAATACCACCAAAATAAAGCTCTATCTGTCTAAAAAAAAATAAAAATTTCATATGGGTACAGTGTTGCATGACCGCGCAATTGTCATTCAAAGTGTGAGAGCGCTGAAAGCTGGAAATTGGCCTGGGGGCAGGAAGGGGGTAGAAGTGCCCTGTAGGCGGGAAGGGGGTAGAAGTGTTCTGTAGGCAGGAAGGGGGTAGAAGTGCCCGGTAGGCAGGACGGGGGTAGAAGTGACCGGTAGGCAGGAAAGGGGTAGAAGTGCCCTGTAGGCAGGAAGGGGGTAGAAGTACCCAGTAGGCAGGAAGGGGGTAGAAGTGTCCGGTAGGCAGGAAGGGGGTAGAAGTGTCCTGTAGGCAGGAAGGGGGTAGAAGTGCTCGGTAGGCAGGAAGGGGGTAGAAGTGTCCTGTAGGCAGGAAGGGGGTAGAAGTGCCCTGTAGGCAGGAAGGGGGTAGAAGTGTCCTGTAGGCAGGAAGGGGGTAGAAGTGCCCAGTAGGCAGGAAGGGGGTAGAAGTGCCCTGTAGGCAGGAAGGGGGTAGAAGTGCCCTGTAGGCAGGAAGGGGGTAGAAGTGCCCGGGGGGGGCAGGAAGGGGGTAGAAGTGCCCTGTAGGCAGGAAGGGGGTAGAAGTGCCCTGTAGGCAGGAAGGGGGTAGAAGTGACCAGTAGACAGAAAGGGGGTAGAAGTGCCCTGTAGGCAGGAAGGGGGTAGAAGTGTCCTGTAGGCAGGAAGGGGGTAGAAGTGTCCTGTAGGCAGGAAGGGGGTAGAAGTGCCCTGTACGCAGGAAGGGGGTAGAAGTGCCCTGTACGCAGGAAGGGGGTAGAAGTGCCCTGTAGGCAGGAAGGGAGTAGAAGTGTCCTGTAGGCAGGAAGGGGGTAGAAGTGCCCGTTAGGCAGGAAAGGGGTAGAAGTGTCCGGTAGGCAGGAAGGGGGTAGAAGTGTCCGGTAGGCAGGAAGGGGGTAGAAGTGTCCTGTAGGCAGGAAGGGGGTAGAAGTGCCCTGTAGGCAGGAAGGGGGTAGAAGTGCCCGGGGTGGGCAGGAAGGGGGTAACGTGCCCTATAGGCGAGGGGTTAAAACTGCTATTCACAACAGCACATCCTCAGCGCTGACTTACTGCCAGAGTGTGAGATAATATTATGATCAGTGGGGTGTTTTTGCTTCTAAATGGATGAGACGGAAGGTGGCAGAATTGCCATCAACACCTTGCAAAGACATCAACACCGGATAGGATATGCATAATGAAAAGTATACCTTATGGCACGGCTCCAAGCTGTGGATGGAAGGGAAAAGATCACCCCACCGGGAAGTGAAAATTATTTCGGGTAAACTGGACCAGTTATGGAGTACACAATTGTGTTGAAAATACTAGCAGTCAGACATCACTAACCGGATCAATCACTGTTTTTGGTGGAAATAATATTTCTACATGGCAAATAATTTCCTAGCAGGTGTAGTAGAGTCATTGAAATCCAACAGACCCAACAGTCATGACATGCATGCTGCTGATTCTGTGTCATTGAATCACTCATTGAAAGGGGCGTGTTCAAAATAATAGCAGTGTGGAGTTCTATTAGTGAGGTCATTCATTCTTTGAGAAACAGGTGGCAATTATTGCCCTTATTTAAGGAAGGAAGGCAGCAAATGTTGGACATGCTGGTTACAGTGCATTTCTCTCTGAAATTCTGAGGAAAATAGGTCGTTCCAGACATTGTTCAGAAGAACAGCGTACCTTGATTAAAAAGTTGATTGGAGAGGGGAAAACATATAAAGAAGTGCAGAAAATGATCGGCTGCTCAGCTAAAATGATGGCAAATGCTTTAAAATGGCAACCAAAACCTGAAAGACGCGGAAGAAAGCGAAAAACTATCATCGGAATGGATAGAAGAAAAGCCAAAATGGCGCGGACTCAGCCAACAATCAGCTCCAGGAAGATGAAAGAAGGTGTGACGTTCCCTGTGAGGACTGTTACAATTAGAAGACGCCGATGTGAAGCCAAGCTATCTGCAAGAAGTCCCCGCAAAGTCCCACTGTTGGAAAAAAGACGTGCTGAAGAGGTTACAATCTGCCAAAGAGCACATTGACCGGCCTAAAGAGAAATGGCGCAACATTTTGTGGACTGATGACAGTAAGATTGTTCTTTTTGGGTCTAGTGGGCGGAGACAGTTTGTCAGACGACCCCCAAACACTGAATTCAAGCCACAGTACACTGTGAAGACAGTGAAGCATGGTGGTGCAAGCATCATGATATGGGGATGTTTCTCATACTGCGGTGTTGGGCCTATTTATCGCATACCAGGGATCATGGATCAGTTTGAATACATCAGAATACTTGAAGAGGTCATGCTGCCTTATGCTGAAGAGGAAATGCCCTTGAAATGGGTGTTCCAACAAGACAACGACCCCAAACACACCAGTAAACGTGCAACATCTTGGTTCCAGACCAACAAGATTGATGTTATGGAGTGGCCAGCCCAATCCCTGGATCTTCATCCAATAGAAAACTTGTGGGGTGACATCAAAAATGCCGTTTCTGAGGCCAAACCAAGAAATAGAGAAGAACTGTGGAATGTGGTCCAATCATCCTGGGCTGGAATACCTGATCACAGGGGCCAGAAGTTGGGGGACTCCATGCAACACAGATGTACAGCAGTTCTCAGAAACAGTGCGACTACAACCAAATATTCATGAAGTCATTCAAAGGAAAGCAAAATCTTCAAACATTTCTCAGTTTATATAGTGAATGTTGGAGTTTGTAAAGAAGAATACAAACACTGAGATTTTTTTGAACCGTCTAATTTTCACTTTTCTTCCATTTTTTTAGAGGAACAACACAAATTTGATGTATTTTTCTTCATGTTGTGATTTGGAATAGAATGTGTCGTGTTCCCAATGCATTTGTGCGGATGGAAATAAAAGATATTAGACGGATTTTCAGCTTTAGTCACTTTTATCAACACACTGCTATTATTTTGAACACAACTGTACATAGTTACATAGTTAGTCTGGGTGAAAAAAAGACAAAGTCCATCCAGGAGCGGACTGACAACTCATGGGGCCCCCAGGCAATAGGGGATCATGAGCTCCCTGTGTCCTCGCCCACACTCAAACCACACCCAAAAAAGCCTATGAAAGGTACCAGGGGCATCTCATGGGGCCCCCTTCTGACCCCGGGCCCTCAGGTGGTGCCCGAGTTCCCAAATGGTCAGTTTGCCCCTGTTCCAGTTCAACCATGTAACATGTTCTCAAAGGTGAACTTGTCCTTTAAAGCTGTCAGCTGGTTGGCCTCTAGTGGCTTTGATTTTAGGCACAGTGCCGAGAATAGAGAGCAACTGAGCATGTGCAGAGCAGGATGAGGCAGTGTATTACTAGATTTTAAACAGTATAGGCACTTGTTTGTAATGTTTTATACCTGCATAAGGGGCCAGCCTGAAGTGATCTAGAAGCACCTAAGTTCCTGACTAAAGTTCCACTTTAAGTGAGACTCCCGGAATCTTTTACTATAGGAAACAATAATGGTGGAATAATAAGGGTGGTGCAATAATGGAACAAGGGTCTTTTTTTTTTCTTTTTAGAATGTTTGTATGTACATCTTTGTATCTTTGGTAGTATTTATATCAATAGCTGTTGATGGTGGGGTCCTTTAGTGTGTGTACCAGGTATCATACCTGACCACAGGTAAAGGAACTTGTTACATTGTCTGCAGGTTGACTCTAGTGCTTTCACTCCTCAGACACAATCTGAGCCATTCTCCGGCCTCGGACGATACTTTTGCTCTATTCTGTAAATTACGGAAGGGGAGGAGAGGAAGGACCCGTGTGGTCTTCATCATGAGATCTGTCTGCTGAAGAATCCACAACATCTGAGGAAACGGCCTTCATTGACAAAGATGCTGAAGCAGCGCTTTCCCCTCTCACCGACGTCTTTCATCATCTCTCGTGTTTAGAATTTGTGGTCATGTCTCTGGCTGTATCCTCTGTTGCACAATTATGAGGAATTTCCCACTGGTCTTTGGTCTGGTTAATTTAAAATGGTTGCAAAGGCTGAAGGTTTTTTTACCTTCGTGCTTTCTATGCCCCCAACCTGAGCCTGATCTCGATCCAGCAATGTGCACAAGAGCAGTGGCTCTATCGGTTCTCTCCTCAGGCATTGGCTCCCATAACTGTCAATCACAGCCAGTGAGGAGGGAGCTGAGCAGCGCTCTGTGCGTTTATGGACACATCGAGCCAGCTCAGGAGTGAGCATGCACAAGTAGTCCTATAGCAAGCAGCTTGCTATGGGGGCAATCAGCAGTGGGGAGGAGCCAGGAGAGTCAGCGGGGGGACCCAAGAAGAGCAGGCTCAGGGCTGCTCTATGCTAAACCATTATAAATATTGCTACACACGGCGCACCTACATCCCAAAAAGTTGTAGAGAACAAAGAAAAAACATAAGGGCTTCCCCATATCAATCCAATATAAATAGTAGAGGAAAGGTAGTGCTGGACCCGTAAGATAATCTCACTTTTGGTATTGGTATTATAAAGTATTGATGTGGATGTAATCAGGGCTGGGACAAGGGGTGGGCGAGAGGGAAGACCCTCTAGTGTATTTCACTTGGTCAAGGACTCATAGAGTAGTGACTTCCATCATGGGTAAGCTCCTGACCAAGTGAAATGAGTTAGATGGGTCTGTACCTTAGATGGGTCTGTACCTTAGAGGGGTCTGTACCTTAGACTGGTCTGTACCTTAGAGGGGTCTGTACCTTTGACTGGTCTGTACCTTAGATGGGTCTGTACCTTGGAGGGGTCTGTACCTTTGACTGGTCTGTACCTTAGAGGGGTCTGTACCTTAGAGGGGTCTGTACCTTAGAGTGGTCTGTACCTTAGATGGAGTGGTCAGTTTGATGACACAGTGAATTGTTCCGAGGCTTTTAGTATGGTGAATGGTTCCTCTTACTTCTTTGGAGTCTTTCTAGAGCTAACGGCCAACGGCTACGAGAATCGGTGGCAGTCTGGGGATGTGAGTGCCAGAATCTTTGCTCTTTGTTTACTGGTGTTTATTCATTTGTTGGCTAAAGAAATGGCTTCTTGGCTCACAGAGGACTTGTGATTTGCTGGTGTTCAAAGCCAAAATGGCAAGAAAAACACATAAGAACTTCTCCATATCAACCTGATAAAAATAGTAGAGGAAAGTGGAAAAGTAGTGCTGGACCCGTCGGATAATCTCACTGGCATTGGTATTGTAAAGTATTGATGTGGATGTAATCAGGGCCGGGACAAAGGGAGGGTGGGTGGGAGGGGAGACCCTCTAGTGCATTTCACTTGGTCAAGGACTCATAGAGTAGTGACTTCCATCATGGGTAAGCTCCTGACCAAGTGAAATGCCTTAGAGGGGTCTGTACCTTAGAGGGGTCTGTACCTTAGATGGGTCTGTACGTTAGATGGAGTGGTCAGTTTGGATGACACAGTGAATTGTTACGAGGCTTTTAATATGGTGAATGGTTCTTCTTCCTTCTTTGGAGGCTTTCCAGAGCTAACAGCCAATGGCTACAAGAATTGGTGGCAGACTTGCCAGCTGACCCATTTAAAGGGATAGGCCCTCTTTCTCAGAGTACTGAAGAAGAGGGTTTGTCCCTTGAAACTTGTCATCTGCTCTGAAAAAGAGAGCTTGTCCCTTGAAACCTGTCAGATGGTCTGAAGAAGAAGGCATGTCCCTTGAAACGTGTCAGATGGTCTGAAGAAGAGGGCTTGTCCCTTGAAACGTGTCAGATGGTCTAAAGAAAAAGGCTTGTCCCTTGAAACCTGTCAGATGGTCTGAAGAAGAGGGCTTGTCCCTTGAAACTCGTCAGATGGTCTGAAGAAGAGGGCTTGTCCCTTGAAACCTGTCAGATGATCTGAAGAAGGGATTCAAAGGAAAGCAAAATCTTCAAACATTTTTCAGTTTATATAGTGAATGTTTGAGTTTGTAAAGAAGAATACAAACACTGCGATTTTTTTGAACCGTCTAATTTTCACTTTTCTTCAATTTTTTTAGAGGAACAACACAAATTTGATGTATTTTTCTTCATGTTTTGATTTGGAATAGAATGTGTCGTGTTCCCAATGCATTTGTGTGGATGGAAATAAAAGCTATTAGAAGGATTTTCAGCTTTATTCACTTTTTTTCAACACACTGCTATTATTTTGAACATAACTGTACATAGTTACATAGTTACTCTGGCTGAAAAAAGACAAAGTCCATCCAAGAGCGGACTGACAACTCATGGGGCCCCCAGGCAATAGGGGATCATGGGGCCCCTGTGTCCTCGCCCACACTCAAACCACACCCAAAAAAGCCTATGAAAGGTATCGGGCATCTCATGGGGCCCCCTTCTGACCCGAGGTGCCCGAGTTCCCAAATGGTCAGTTCGCCCCAGATCCAGTTCAACCATGTTACATGTTCCCAAAGGTGAACTTGTCCTTTTTATGCTGTCAGCTGGTTGGCCTCTAGTGGCTTTGATTTTAGGCACAGTTTTGAGAATAGAGAGCAACTGAGCATGTGCAGAGCAGGATGAGGCAGTGTATTACTGGATTTTAAACAGTATAGGCACTTGTTTGTAATGTTTTATACCTGCAAAAGGGGCCAGCCTGAAGTGATCTAGAAGCACCTAAGTTCCTGACTAAAGTTCCACTTTAAGTGAGACTCCCGGAATCTTTTACTATAGGAAACAATAATGGTGGAATAATAATGGTGGTGCAATAATGGAACAAGGGTCTTTTTTTTTTCTTTTTAGAATGTTTGTATGTATATCTTTGTATCTTTGGTAGTATTTATATCAATAGCTGTTGATGGTGGGGTCATTTAGTGTGTGTACCAGGTATCATACCTGACCACAGGTAAAGGAACTTGTTACATTGTCTGCAGGTTGACTCTAGTGCTTTCACTCCTCAGACACAATCTGAGCCGTTCTCCGGCCTCGGACGATACACTTGCTCTATTCTGTAAATTACGGAAGGGGAGGAGAGGAAGGACCCGTGTGGTCTTCTTCATGAGATCTGTCTGCTGAAGAATCCACAACATCTGAGGAAACGGCCTTCATTGACAAAGATGCTGAAGCAGCGCTTTCCCCTCTCGCCGTCTTTCATCACCTCTCGTGTTTAGACTTTGTGGTCATGTCTCTGGCCGTATCCTCTGTTGCACAATTATGAGGAATTTCCCACTGGTCTTTGGTCTGGTTAATTTAAAATGGTTGCAAAGGCTGAAGGTTTTTTTACCTTCGTGCTTTCTATGCCCCCAACCTGAGCCTGAGTTCGATCCAGCAATGTGCACGAGAGCAGTGGCTCTATCGGTTCTCTCCTCAGCCATTTGCTCCCATAACTGTCAATCACAGCCAATGAGGAGGGGGCTGAGCAGCGCTCTATGTGTCTATGGACACATCAAGCCAGCTCAGGAGTGAGCATGCACAAGTAGTCCTATAGCAAGCAGCTTGCTATGGGGGCAATCAGCAGTGTTGAGGAGCCAGGAGAGTTCCCCATATCAAGGACTTCCCCATATCAATCCAATATAAATAGTCGAGGAAAGTGGAAAAGTAGCGCTTGACCCGTAGGATAATCTCACTAATATTCGTATTGTAAAGTATTAATGTGGATGTAATCAGGGCCGGGACAAGGGGTGGGTGGGAGGGGAGACCCTCTAGTGCATTTCACTTGGTCAAGGACTCATAGAGTAGTGACTTCCATCATGGGTAAGCTTCTGACCAAGTGAAATGCCTTAGAGGGGTCTGTACCTTAGACGGGTCTGTACCTTTGACTGGTCTGTACCTTAGACGGGTCTGTACCTTAGATGGAGTGGCCAGTTTGGATGACACAGTGAATTGTTACGAGGCTTTTAATATGGTGAATGGTTCTTCTTCCTTCTTTGGAGGCTTTCCAGAGCTAACAGCCAATGACTACAAGAATCGGTGGCAGACTTGCCAGCTGACCCATTTAAAGGGATAGGACCTCTTTCTCAGAGCACTGAAGAAGAGTGTTTGTCCCTTGAAACTTGTCATCTGCTCTGTAAAAAGAGGGCTTGTCCCTTGAAACGTGTCAGATGGTCTGAAGAAGAAGGCTTGTCCCTTGAAACCTGTCAGATGGTCTGAAGAAGAAGGCTTGTCCCTTGAAACCTGTTAGATGGTCTGAAGAAGAGGGCTTGCCCCTTGAAACTCGTCAGATGGTCTGAAGAAGAGGGCTTGTCCCTTGAAACATGTTAGATGGTCTGAAGAAGAGGGCTTGTCCCTTGAAACCTGTCAGATGGTCTGAAGAAGAGGGCTTGTCCCTTGAAACCTGTCAGATGGTCTGAAGAAGAGGGCTTGTCCCTTGAAACCTGTCAGATGGTCTGAAGAAGAGGGCTTGTCCCTTGAAACCTGTCAGATGGTCTGAAGAAGAAGGCTTGTCCCTTGAAACCTGTTAGATGGTCTGAAGAAGAGGGCTTGCCCCTTGAAACTCGTCAGATGGTCTGAAGAAGAGGGCTTGTCCCTTGAAACATGTTAGATGGTCTGAAGAAGAGGGCTTGTCCCTAGAAACCTGTCAGATGGTCTGAAGAAGAGGTCTTGTCCCTTGAAACCTGTCAGCTGTTCAGAAGAGGGCTTGTCCCTTGAAACTCGTCAGATGGTCTGAAGAAGAGGGCTTGCCTTAGTTTGGCTTGAACTTCGATGGCTCCACCAAAAAGTCGATGAAGTCGTTGTCACGGGGAGAGTGTTGATCTTAGGGCGAGGAAATAACGGACACATCACGCAGCATTTTACATTTATCACAAACACATAAATCTGACGCCGGGTCCAATATAGATATGCTAAAGGAATAAAAAAGGCACAATACTTGCCTAGTCTGTGAGGTCCCTTACCTCCTCCTCTGTAAGTCCCCCACCACCGCTGTATGCTCCTCCTTCTTATCAAGTCCCGTGCTAAGGACCTCATGAGCCGGGCTGTGTGCATCCATATAGACACACAGCCCAGCTTGACCACGCCCCCACTCCCTCCTCGCTGGATTTGACTGACAGTAGCGGGAACCTATGGTCCCTGCTGCCCTCGGTGACTCCTGTAAAAGCAGGAAGTGAGGGGAGCTGCGCTGCAGGCAGGATGGCGCCAGAGCCAGGTAAGTGTTCAGGGATGGTGGTGGGCAGATGCCGGTAGTGAGGCATTTGAAAACCCTTTTAGAACTGCTTTCAATATTCGATGTCTCTTTTCAGATGGAGTATTTTCTGAAGAAACTGGCGGAGGCGATGGGCAGCGGCTGGCAGCAGGCTCTGTTTGAAGACTATAAAATCGGCCTCCACAATAAGCCGAGTGGTCTGTCCATCTGGGAGCTCATCGATCTGATTGGAAGCGGGCAGTTCAGTAAAGGCACCGACTTCACCACCGTGTCCATGGCCATCAACGAAGTCTTCAGTGAGCTCGTGCTCGATGTTCTCAAACAGGTAAGAAAACTCGACTTATTTTAGACCTATGCTTCTATGCTTCTTCTATGCTTCTCTATGCAATGCCGCCAGATCATGGCTGGTGGGAGGGGCCGGCAGGGTGCTGTACATAGCTTTCTGAACACATCGCAGCAGCCTGCCGCAGCACTCCTCTCAAGAGCCCTCAGTCCTGATGCAAGCAGTAGACACGTGCAAAATGAAAACCTTTGTTTAGTTTAATTGCGGATCAGTTTGTTAAGTTACTAATTTCGGTTTATTTATTCATTTTCGACCAGATTTAAATTTACAAATGGATTCAAAATATTTGAATTGAGTTCGTATTGAAAATTTGGAATCGATGCAAATTCATTCAGTTGGTTCTATTCCATTTGAAATTCGAAGTTTGGAAGACAGTTATATATTTTGTCTATTTTATTCTGTTTTACTGTATTCTGTTCAAATCTATTATATTCTCTTCTATTCTGTTCCTTTATTCTCTATTCTATTCTTTTATAATCTATTTTCAAAATTCAAATTTCAGAAGACAGCTATATTCTTTCTATTTTATTCTATTCTTTTCTGATCGATTTTTATAAACAATGTTACTTTGTATCTCTCTATCTCCCGTCTGATCGATGTTTATAAACAATGTTACTTTGTATCTCTCTATCTCCCGCCTGATCGATGTTTATAAACAATGTTACTTTGTATCTCTCTATCTCCCGCCTGATCGATGTTTATAAACAATGTTACTTTGTATCTCTCGTTCAGAACACTGTGTCACATGGTCTGTGCTGTGCAGCAGCTATTCCAACTTCTGTATTTACAGAGCGACTTCTGGCTGTCATTTTGACAGCCAGGACTTGCCTGCGACTGAACAGCGGGGTACAAGGACAGGATGTGCCACTCAGGCTCTGTATACGTGGAGTAAGTTCTTCGAGTGTCCACAGGTAGTTTGTTCATATTCAGCCTGTCAGTGTACTCAAGACTGACGACATTACTGAGGCGCAGGGGCAGACTGACCAATTGGGCACTCAGGCACTGCCCAAGGGCCCGGGATCAGTAGAGGGTCCCATGAGATGCCTCTGGTACCTTTCATAGACTTTTTTGGGTGTGGTTTGAGTGTGGGCGAGGCCACAGGGGCCCCATGATCCCCTATCGCCCAGGGGCCCCATGAGTTGTCAGTCCGCCTCTGCTGAGGCGACAATCACAGAGCCGTCCTTATATATTTGCCAGAATTTCTCGTTTTCTTTGCTCTGAATCTCCTGCCCGGGATGGTGGGTGCTAAAGCCATGTTGGTTGTCTCTGCAGGGCTATCTGTGGAAGAAAGGCCACAAGAGGAAAAACTGGACGGAGCGCTGGTTCGTCCTGAAACCGAACATCCTGTCCTAACGTGTCCACATCTACACAACGTTCTCCAGTCTTTGCTTCTTTTGCAGATGTGGACACGTATCTGTCAATGGAAATCTGTGAAAGTCATGTTGTGCGCTCTTATGCCTTGTATAGCGTTTTACTCTTCTATTGTCTGTACTTTACCAAAATCTTGCGCCCTCCAGATTGTATCACCATGAATATGTTCTGGACGGAGACATCATCATTGGAGGAATTTTCGATGTCCATTGCCTTATGGCTAATTGGAAGATCCATGAGATCTCGATCACCACCAACATGTTCTGTTTGAAGTACGTACAATTCAGCAATGTCACATCTGACCAAAAGTTATAAAATATTATACGGGGCGATAATTGGATTGTATTGTCCCTTTATATCCAGAATATCAGATTACTGAAGAAAGATTTCTACCCGAACATTATCCGTGACCTCACTCTGCATATCACAATCACTCACTATACTGAATACATTCATAATTCATAGGAATGACTCCTGTGCAGTAAACCATACATGTGTCGTCCCGGGACGTTCCGCTGTGACACTTCCACACAACTACCGCTTGGGTGCAAACCTGCTGAACAAAGGAACAAATCCTGAAGGCTGCACTCCAAATAAAGTCACTGTCATGTAAAAGGCAACAAAATACAACAACCAAACGCCGTGATGAGGAAAGTCAAAGCGCTTTGTGCTGCTTTACCACCAACTAATGACATTGTTAAGGGCTAGAATGAGAAACTTCCTTCTCCTGAGAGTCTCAAGGCAGATATAAGCGGCTGTGCCAGTACCAGAGACACCACCGAGAGCCTGTATTGTACACTGCCGTATATACTGGACTATAGGAGCACTCCCACCACTGTCCTGTACACTGCCGTATATACTGGACTATAGGAGCTATCCCACCACTGTCTTGTACACTGCCGTATATACTGGACTATAGGAGCACTCCCACCACTGTCCTGTACACTGCCGTATATACTGGACTATAGGAGCTATCCCACCACTGTCTTGTACACTGCCGTATATACTGGACTATAGGAGCACTCCCACCACTGTCCTGTACACTGCCGTATATACTGGACTATAGGAGCTATCCCACCACTGTCCTGTACACTGCCGTATATACTGGACTATAGGAGCACTCCCACCACTGTCCTGTACACTGCCGTATATACTGGACTATAGGAGCGCTCCCACCACTGTCCTGTACACTGCCGTATAAACTAAGGTATAGGAGCACTCCCACCACTGTATTGTACACTGCCGTATATACTGGAGTATAAGAGCATTCCCACCACTGTCCTGGACACTGCCGTATATATACTGGAATATAGGAGCACTTCCACCACTGTCCTGTAATGCTGTATATACTGGAGTATAGGAGCACTTCCACCACTGTCTTGTATATACTGGAGTATAGGAGCACTCCCACCACTGTCTTGTACACTGCGATATATATTGGAGAATAGGAGCACTTCCACCATTGTCTTGTACACTACCATATTGTCACGGACTGCCAGTGCCTCTCCCATCGCCCGCCATATCACTCCACTCCTCCCTTCCCCCTTGCACATTCTGAGGTCTGTGGGGCTTCCATGGACAGGGCTGGGCCAGCCGTTGCCGAGGCAACCTAGCCGCGTCCCACATGGTCTTCAAAAGACCCGCACAGGAAGCAGCCCTCCTCTCTCTGTTCCTGTCCATGCTGCTGGAATCATCTTGCTCCCAGAAAGATGCTGGGAGGCTCGGGTGAGGGGGACCGAGCCTCCCCAGCCATCCCCCCTGCGCACTCTGCAGACCCCCAAAAGGTCAGGACTGTAGCCCTCTGCAATACCCCAGGGTTGGGAGTCTCCACAGCTCTGCATGAGCCTTCTCTGCTGAGTGCCCTGGGAGCTGCTGCTGAGGGACCCTGCACACTGTCCGTGGCTGTGTGTCCCTGGAGGCTGTCTGCTGCTGAGTGCCCTGGGAGCTGCTGCTGAGGGACCCTGCACACTGTCTGTGGCTGCATGTCCCTGGAGGCTGTCTGCTGCTGAGTGTCCTGGGAGCTGCTGCTGTCTGCTGATCGTTGGTTGTCCCTGGAACGCTGACTGCTGGTTGTTCCTGTCTGGAGCCACCTGCCGCTGAGGGTCTGCAAGCTGCTTACCGTGAGTGTCCTGAACTGTCCCTGTTGTGCGCACTGATCACCCGTGTCCTGAACTGTCCCTGTTGTGTGCACTGACCACCTGTGTCCTGAACTGTCCCCACTGTGTGCACCGACCACCCGTGTTCTGAACTGTCCCCGCTGTGTGCACCGACCACCCATTTCCTGAACTGTCCCTGTTGTGCGCACTGACCACCTGTGTCCTGAACTGTGCCTGCTGTGTGCACCAACCACCCGTGTTCTGAACTGTCCCCGCTGTGTGCACCGACCACTCGTGTCCTGAACTGTCCCCGCTGTGTGCACCGACCACCCGTGTTCCGAACTGCCCCGCTGTGTGTGCACTGACCACCCGTGTCCTGATGGCATGCCCGGAGTATAGCTACCTGTGGTGCCCCTGAGTGCTTGAGCCATCGCTACCGGTTGAGTCCCCGAGGCACCTGCCCAGTGGTAGTTTGCCACCTGTTGCCCGAGCCCTTGCCCAGGGGTAGATTGCCGTCTGTTGCCCGAGGCCCCTGCCCAGTGGTAGGGTGCTGCCTGTTGCCCGAGGCCCCTGCCCAGTGGTAGGTTTCCGCCTGTTGCCCGAGGTCCCTGCCCAGTGGTAGGTTGCTGCCTGTTGCCCGAGGCCCCTGCCCAGTGGTAGGTTGCCACCTGTTGCCCGAGACCCCTGCCCAGGGGTAGATTGCTGCCTGTTGCCCGAGACCCCTGCCCAGGGGTAGATTGCCGCCTGTTGCCCAAGTCTCCAATCCGCTGTCCAGTCACGGAGGGAGCTCGGCTGAGACCCCAAGCCTAGGGGGTAGATTGCCTGCCTGTCGCTGAAGACCCCCCGTGCCTGGAATCGTCCCTGGTTTGAGCACACATCACCCTCCCTGCCATTTCCCCATTGAGTGTCTGTCCTTTTGTTGCTTCAATAAAGCTTTGTGTGTTCCCCATCTTCTCCGTGTGCTCTGTCCTGCCTGCACTTCCGTTACATATATATTTTGGAGTATAGGAGCACTCCCACCTCTGTCTTGTACATTACCATATATATTGGAGTATAGGAGCACTCTCCACTTTTACACTGCTGTATATACTGAAGTATAAGAGCACTCCCACCACTGTCTTGTACACTGGCGTATATACTGGAGTAGAGGTGCATTCCCACCACTGTCCTGCACACTGCCGTATATACTGGAGTATAGGAGCACTCCCACCACTGTCTTGTACACTACCATATATACTGGACTATACGAGCACCCCCACCATTGTCCTGTACACTGCCATATATACTGGACTATAGGAGCACTGCCACCATTGTACTTTACACTGCTGTATATACTGGAGTATAGGAGCCCTCCCCCACTGTCCTTTACACTGCCCTATTTACTGGACTATAGGAGCACTCTCACCACAGTACTCTATATGGCCGTATATTATTATTATACAGTATTTATATAGCGCTAAAAGGTTTGCTCAGTGCTGTACATTATAGTGGGGGACAGTACAAGAGACAATACAGTAACAAAACAAAACACGAGGGGGTCAAGGGCCCTGCTCTTTCAAGTTTACAATCTAGGAGGGAGGGGATAGTGGTACAGGAGGAAGTGGCTGTGGGGGATGGAGTGGTAGGAGGAGTGGAGGAGATCGGCTGTTAGGTGAGGGTGGGGTAGGCTTCCTTGAAGAGATGGGTTTTCAGGGTGCGCCTAAAGGTGAGGAGGGTAGGTGACAGTCTGATGGATTGGGGTAGTGAGTTCCAGAGGATAGGGGAAGTCATGGAGAAGTCCTGCAGTCAGGCGTGGGAGGTGGAGACCAGAAAGCTAGAAAGTAGGAGGTCTTGTGAGGAGCGAAGAGTACGGGTAGGGTGGTATTTGGGTATCAAGTTGGTGAGGTAGTTTGGGGCAGCGTTATGAATGGCTTTGTATGTCTGTGTTAGTAGTTTGAATTTAATGCGTTGGGCAATCGGGAGCCAGTGACGGGAATGACAAAGGGGGGTGGAGGTCAGTGGAGGGAATTACAGAGGGGGGGTGGCAGAAGCGGAGCGGTTGGTAAGGTGGATGAGTCTGGCCGCTGAGTTCAGGATAGACTGAAGCGGGGATAGTCTGTGATGAGGTAGGCCAGTGAAGAGGAAGTTGCAGTAGTCCAGACGTGAGATAATAAGGGAGTGAACGAGTAGTTTAGTAGTTTCTGGGGTTAGGAACGAATGTATTTTGGAGATGTTGCGGAGGTGGAGCCTGTATGAGTTTGCCAACGACTGGACATGGGGTTGGAAGGACAGGTTTGAGTCTAGAGTGACACCTAGGACTTTGGCTTGCGGGGTGGGACTGAAGGGGTGAGGCGAGTGGTGGAGAGGTAAATTTGCGTGTCATCGGCGTAGAGGTGATAGTTGAAGCCGTGGGAGTCTATCAGTTTGCCGAGGGAGGAAGTGTAGATGGAGAAGAGAAGGGGCCCAGGGACAGAGCCTTGGGGGACCCCAAAAGAGAGGGGGTGAGAGGGGGAGGTGGTAGCGTTATAGGTAATGCTGAAAGAGCGTTGGGATAGATAGGAGGAGAGCCAGGAGAGAGCGGAGTCTCTGATGCCAAGGGAGTGTAGTTTATTAAGGAGGAGGGGGTGGTCGACTGTGTCAAAGGCCATGGAGAGGTCGAGGAGTAAGAGGACTGAGTAGTGGCCATTAGCTTTGGCGGTTAGCAGGTCGTTAGTGATTTTAAGTAGGGCGGTTTCGGTGGAGTGTAGAGGACGGAAGCCAGACTGTAGTGGATCGAGGAGGTTGTTGTCGGTAAGGTGGACGCTTAGGCGATTGTAGACTAAGCGCTCAAGGAGCTTGGAAGTAAATGGCAGCAGGGAGATGGGTCTAAGGTTGTTCAGGTCGGTGGGGTCCAGGGAGGGTTTTTTGAGTATGGGGGTGATAGGCACGTGCTTTAGGGGGTAGGGGAATGCGCCAGTAGAGGGAGAGAGATTGAAGATGTGAGTGAGGGAGCGTAGGATGGAGGAGTTGTGTGCGGACAGGGTCAAGGGGGCAAGTGGTGAGGCGGGCTTCTGAGAAGACCTTAGTGACCTCCTCAGTGGTAGCAAGGCTGAAGGAGCGGAGTGTTGGGGAGGTTATAGTGTGTGGGACGTTAGGTGTGGTGGGGGGTAGGGTGGTTGCGAGGTCAGAGGAGGGGAGAGTTGATGGGGTTATAGTGGGAGGGAGGCTAGGTGGGGAGGTAGGTTGAGCATTGGCGATGTCCTTACGAATTGCGTCAAAGTTATTTTGGAAGTGATTGGCAATCTCGTGGGCGGTGAGTGAGGTACTGGGTGGAGGTGGGGGAGAGTAGGGAGTTGAAAGTGGAGAAGAGCCGGCGAGGACAGGTGGAGAGGATGTTGATGAGGGTTACGTAGTAGGCTTGTTTGGCGGCGTGGAGGGACGAGGAGTAGGTGAGAAAGGCGGATTTGTAGAGGGAGAACTCTCGAGGGGATTTGGTTTTGCGCCATAATCGTTCCAGCACACGACTGCGTCATTTAAGATTTTTAGTGTGGTCGTTCTGCCAGGGTTGAATGCTACGTGTGGTTAGGGGTGCTAAGGAGTCTAAGGCAGCTGATAGCGTGTTGTTATATGCAGTAGTGGCCAGGTCAGGGCATGACAGTGGAAGGATACTGTCGCTGCAGAGTGGAGAGGGGCCGGGTTCAGGTTGCGAAGGTTACGGCTGGTGATGGTTTGACGTTTGGGGGGGAGGTGTTTGAGGACGGGGAGATGGAGAACGTAATGAGGTTGTGGTCAGAGAGAGGGAAAGGGGTGTTTGTGAGGTTGTGGAGGGTGCAGAGATGGGAGAAAACGAGGTCCAGGGTGTTCCCGTCAGTGTGGGTGGAGGACTGTGTGCACTGTGTGAGTGCAAAAGATGAGGTTAAGTGGAGGAGTTGGGATGTAGCCGGGTTGTTGACATTGATAGGGATATTGAAGTCTCCAAGGATGATGGTGAGTAGCTCAGAGGAGAGGAAGAAGGGTAGCCAGGTGGAAAAGTCGTCAAGGAAGTGGGATACGGGTCCAGGAGGCCGATAGATTACTGCAATCCTCAGAGGGGTGAGGGAGAAGAGTCGGATGCAGTGGGCCTCAAAGGAGGTGAATGGGACCAGACGATACCTCCATAGGAGAGTGCCGCAGGGGAGGTGGAGTCAGTGGCTTGGATCCAGGTTTCGGTGACCACTAGGAGGTTGAGGGAGTGGGAGATAAAGAGGTCATGGATGGCGGTGAGCTTGTTGCAAACCGATCGGGCGTTCAGGAGTGCAACCGAGAGTGGAGGGGTGGATGCGGGAGGAGGGGGACAGGTATAAGGTTGAGGGGGTTGCGGCGGTTCGTGGGAGTAGGAGGGTGCCTAGTGGGTGAGTGAGGTGGTGAGGGACCAGGGTTTGGGGAGATATCCCCAGAGGTTAGAGAAGAAGGGTGAGGAAAGTAAGATGGGAGCAGGATGTACACTAGCGCACATGCCTTCCAGTCCTGGTGTTTGGGTCAGCAGGAGAGTGAAGTATCAGCAGGAGGTGATGAGAGTAGTAGTAGGGAGATGATAGCAATGAGGGGGAGATGTACAAGTTTTGGGGTGGAGCAGAGGGGTAAAGAAATTAGATTTTGGGAACGCAAGAAAGTAATATGAAAAGGAGGAGTAGAGGGGACATATTAAAAAGGTACTCGGAGTGGCACTCAGACTTGTAAGAGATGTTTCCCGGGGTGTTTGCTTGCAGTCTGTCCAGCATGCAGTAGAGTTTCTTGCTGTTGTTGTGTCTTCCTGCTGCTTGAGTTCTCCTGCTATAGTTCAACTGCTGTGTTCAACTGCTTCTTCTTAGCACTTAGTATGTACTGGGAGATAGGAGCACTCCCACCACTGTCCTTTACACTGTCTTATATACTGGAGTATAGGAGCACTCCCACCACTGTCCTATACACTGCCGTATATACGGGACTATAGCATTCGGTTTATTTGCAGGCTGTTTGGCAAGTTGAGCTGGGAATTTTTCTCTTTTGTTGTTTGACATGCATCGCCCTTCCATGTACTCCTTGATTTTAAGGCCAGTTATAGCTTGGGGCAGTGGCCATTGTTTGTACTGTTGAATTGTTGGTTAGGGGGCGCTCTGGACACCTTAGCTGCCATTGTGCTGCATGCTGGGTGTCCAGTGAACTCCTGTACCTGTACTTTGTAGGCTCTGAAAATGTGCAGAGTTAGGCTGGCCATACACAATACAATTTTCTGTCCAATTTCCTTTAGATTTACCTTCAACTATGTACTGTAAGGGCCTGCCTAATTGGATACAATTGATAGTGTTTAGGTTTGACCTCATATTATATGGTTTTTGGTAAATCTAAAACAAAATTCTCAAAAAAATAGTATAATGCATGGCCAGTCTTAGGAACTACAGAATATCGGGGTGCCATGACGCGGCTCTGTAGCTTACACATGTATTTGCAAATGTGTGCTAACTAAACCCATGTTTTTAACACATACTGTTAGACATGTTAAATTGGTTTGTTCGAAGGCGGTTTGGCCATTTTTTGTAATCTCAAACCATGCAGAGCTTATTACGAATATCCTATAAAAGATCATCTAGGTAGCAGCGACCATAACATGTTTTCATTTATTGTTAGCTGTACACATCAAGCACATACGGGAAAAATAAAAATGCTCAATTTTAAGAGAGCTAATTTTCCAAGGCTGAGAGCTGCTCTTCAAGACTTACACTGCACTCTAAAAAATAATGTTTTGGCTCAACAAAAAAAATTAACGCAACAGTTTGCATCAAGCTTTTTAAGTTATGACAATGTCTGGTGAAATTAAGTTGAAGCAACAAACTACATTGCATTGAGGTAATTAGCTTTTCTGATAGAAATGAATGCATTTTTATTTACCGCCAACTTAATTACTGGCATTATAAACACATGTTTTTAAGTTGAGTACTTAAACATATCAAGTTAAATCAAATAGTTTTTCCAGTTTTTATAAGAAACCTTCAAGTCACGTGTACTTAATTGCTACAATTATGAGCAAGTTTTTTAAAGTTAAAAAGCAGTTAAAAATCAAGTTGATCCAAATTGATTTTCTGTATTAGTTTTTAGCTTTGTTTTTTTTATACTAGCTTTCAAAAATGAATTAATCAGTTTAGGCTTACACTAGAATGTGTTGCAGAAACCCCGCAATCTGTGTGCATTTCACGCACCGCATTCAAATCGCACTGCCCTTGCAGTCTGCAGTGGATGTCAGTGTTGCAAACACAGTGCATTTGCCGGCACCAGATTGCATGGTACAAAACAAAACATGCAATCTGGTTGCACTGTGGTTCAAAAATTGGTGCATGCATGTCTTTGGTGCGATGTGGTGTGATTTGAGCTCATTCAAAATGAATGGGCTCAAATTGCATTACACTGAACCACATGTGAATTGCACAGGAATGTGTTGCAGTTCCTATGTGATTAACATGCACTTCATTGTGTGAACCAAGGCCCAACAATCCAATTGTTAAACAATTGACATTTTTTGCACACAATAGTTGTGTATTCCAACAAAAGTATTAAACAAATATAAATGAACTAGCACTTTATGTTTCAATGTTTTTATTACGTTTACAGAAAAGTAAAGTACAACAGATGGCATAGTATGTATACATGCATCCATCAACCATAAATACAAAATTACATACCGACTCTTACAAATAAAAATATATACCTATGTGTGATGTCAATTTAGACATAGATTGTATAAGACTCAGTAAGAACAAAGATTTTTATATACCAAAACATTATCCTGAGTATATATTGGCAAGCGTCAGTAACAAACCTATAATGTGCATATCTGAATGGGCAATTGCCAGAAAGAAACACAAAGGACAATCTTATCCTTAAAAGAAAATAATGGAAATATTACTAGTAAGTAATCCAACAGAAGCAGTTCACATAACTATGTTGTTAGAAATTCTTTTTGCCCCAAATGGGGTCAAAGAAGCAAAAGGACAAAATGAACAAATGTAAACAAAACCCCAAGAAACATAGAAAAGTGTTAACATCTTGGAGCCACTCTGTTACCCACCAACCTCACAGTTGCGACATTACATAAAAAAGAACAAAAAAAAAACACCAGAGAGACCTTCAAGGAATCTATGAAGCCTTAGAAGTATATAACCAAACATTCTATAAAGCTGTTATATGATTTAATTAGGTGTGTGCCGAAATTTGTGAAATTACTCAAACTAATTTTTTTCACACCAAAATCAAATCCTTAAAGTTGTACTAATGAATGAGTAAGCACTTTGCATTAAGATTTTTTTAATATTGTCTGTCTGGTGCAGAAACTGTTTCTCTACAAGACCTTTGCTATATTGTGCAACAAATTGTGGCAATATAGTGAAGCTATTGGAGGATATTGAAAGTTGATATTTTGTGAGCTTTCTTACAATTTGCTATATTCTTTCCGCATTACCCTGCGTCAACCATTTTGTGAACTGAAATAAAAGTGAAAAATGTCATCTGAGTATGACTGTGCTATGGAACACATACGTTCAGAGAATACTGTACTTACACATTACAAAGAATATAACAGAATATATAAAAAGGAAATAAAGGCTGCAAAAATTGAAAATGAATGACAGACTGCAAAAGATAGCAGAACCAAATGTTTTAAGCAACAGACAGCAAGTAATCATGAAAGACAGAAGTTGTCTAACTAATCTGATTTCTTTTTATGAGGAGGTGAGCAAAACCTTGGACAGAGGGGTGGCTGTGGACGTGGTATACTTGGACAGAGGGGTGGTGGTGGACGTGGTATACTTGGACAGAGGGGTGGCGGTGGACGTGGTATACTTGGACAGAGGGGTGGCGGTGGACGTGGTATACTTGGACAGAGGGGTGGCGGTGGACGTGGTATACTTGGACAGAGGGGTGGCGGAGGACGTGATATACTTGGACAGAGGGGTGGCGGAGGACGTGATATACTTGGACAGAGGGGTGGCGGAGGACGTGATATACTTGGACAGAGGGGTGGCGGAGGACGTGATATACTTGGACAGAGGGGTGGTGGTGTCGGACAGATTGTTATTTTTATTACAGCAGCAGCTATTATAGCTACAAATGCCAGCGAGTTATAATGAGGACCAACAATGGGGCAGTTTTTCACAGTCCAACTTTAGAGTCTATGATGTGTCCAGGACTCCAGCACGGGATTTGTTGTACATCGAAGATCCCGATCAGGTTTTTTCCATAAATATTACAGATTCATTTATAACTTGCTTGTTCCATCTTCTCCATAAACTGGGTTTATCTCCTGAAAATGAACACACGTGTTATTTGTTAAAGTCTCTTATAACAGAACAGGGTACAAATAGATCTGGTAATCTGGATGGAGGCGTTTGTTTTTTTAACACTGCGCCATTTCTTTTCTGTATTGGCCTAAAGGTGCCTGCTATCCTCTGCTTGTCAATAGTACAATATTGTTCACCTAACGAGGGCGTTCAAGTCAAACCGGGACTTTTGAGTTTATATAATAAAAGAACAAATTTAATGGAGTGGAATCTGCATTTATTTTTTTAAATACTCCCCTGCTACATTTATACACTTATCCCAGAGTGTAACTAATGCCTTGACAGCTTCGGCATAGAAAGATTTGTCAGCCTGACCCATCCTAGGACAGCCGGCTTCATCCCTCATCATTATGTTCATCGTTCACACAGAAAGATTAGTCTTGTGCAATTTCAAGATCGATGATCCAGGACCAGGCGTTCCAGGTGCTGAATGTACACGGGAATGACTGCTGTGGGCTGGGAACCACCAAGCCCGGGATCATCACTGATGGACGGTACAAATCCCCCCCAAATGTCAGGACATGACTGGTGACAGTAGGGTAAAAAAATAATCATTTTATTCATTTTTTTTCTTTACGATTATTTTTTAACACACTGTTAGCAGAGCAATACAGTGTTACCATACCTCTTCCCAGAGGAGAAACACCACAAGGACAGTCTATAGGGTGAATATTCACTGTGATAGTTAATGTCAGGCTATCACAGTGATCAGAATCTGGTTCCCCCGGGTCCCCCGCGCCTTGTGACGCCATCATGCGCTGTGATTGACCAAAGCAATGTACAGCTATTCATTATAAAAAAATAAAGTGTAGTGTAAAAAGTGACATCAGACAGTCTTTGACAAGTCCTTTATTAAAAACAAAAATCAGCAAAATGTCCCCCGAAGTAGATCCAACGTTAATCATGATGCCCGCCGCCACCGCCGACCGAAAAAAAGGAAAAAAAAAATCTGCTCCGCTCTCAACGTTGGCTACCGGACGTCTGACAGCTGCAACCCTGATGACCGTTCCTAAATACTGGCATGCCCCTCGGTGCTCTTAGCCCCCCCCATTCTCTCCACCCTTCATGCTCTACACTCCCCCCCTTTGCCCCTGCAGCTCTGCCGGGTTCCCCCCTTTCCTCTCCCGCTTGCTGCTGTGGCGGGGAATCTGTCAGGTTGGAGAGCGGCAAAGAGGCCAGGAAACGTGTCATTTACCGGCCCCTTCCTTTTCCGAATGCAGAGCCAATGATTGGTACGATCTATGACTCTGTACAGAGCTATTCCTGTTCATTCATTCTATGCAGCTGAGGCTGCAGAGATAGAGATTGTGGACTGTCCTCAATCTCCTTTCTCGGTCCCAAAGGTGGAACATCAGGGGTCTGTTTCACCAAGGGGCTCCTAAAATTGTAATAAATAATTTTTTAAAAATGTAATAACAAAAATAAACAAATGTAAAAAATGGTAAGAAATAAATACAAAGACAAATAAATAAAATAACCAGGGTCACAAAGGTCGCACTTGCGACCAGGCCTTGGCGTACCGCCACCAGGCTTGGAGGGAAGGGCCCCGACTGAGGATCAGGGGGGCCCTTCAAGGTTACTTGGACCCTGAAGCTTCTAGTTACGCCACTGAGATGACATGACTTTGGCAACATGACAGTCAAACACAATTGCATTGAATATTGAGGGATTTCCTTTAGATATTATGTTCACAGTGTAAATATTCTTTCACAAACTCCCCTTATATAAGTATGGGATTGTTTAGGCAAATGTAAAACACAACATTGTAAGTAGTCTTTATTATATAATATCTAAAATATATACAAGTGATTTATAACATTCAACAATGGTGAAGCGCTATGCTTAACATAATTATAAAGTGCAATACGTGATGAATAAATAAAAATAATAACAAATGCACACTATAGTAATGTGTGCAAAATTAATGTGCCACAAAAATAACAGATTAAATTTCCATACTCAAAAATAAATCATATATTATATATACAATAAACATGATATACACAAGTGCAATATAAATAAATAAATAATCATCGCAGTGATAGTGTTACAAACCCACACTTGTGGTGTTGTGCAAACACTAATTGTATCTGATATGCCAATCAAACAGCTAACCAGACCGATTATGTGAAATAATACAGTGATGTGGCACTCAATCTATTCACACAAAGTGACAGGTGCTCACAATGTATAAAAATATATATTCAAAAATTCAGTCCACAATAAAGTGCAAACAATAATAAATGTGCAAGTATGCAAATGAAGTGCTTCACTTCTCCACTCCACGCTTGATGTGTGCTCAGGTGACACTCTAGTGTATCTATCCTAACAAGTGGGAGGCACATATGCAAACTGTTGTAATTCCTACACTGTTCACCTGATTTGGATGTAAATGCCCTCAAATTAAAGCTGACAGTCTGCAGTTAAAGCACATCTTGTTTGTTTCATTTCAAATCCATTGTGGTGGTGTATAGAGCCAAAAATGTTAGAATTGTGTCCATGTCCCAATATTTATGGACCTGACTGTATGATCAGTGTAGTAGGACTCAAACATATGCGGTGAATACCAAGGACATAAAGAGATACACAAAGAAGACCTCCATAGTGTAATGCTGCTTATTCCAAATATCAAAAAAAAAAAAAAAAACACGTCAAATAGAACACACATTTAATCAGGTACAGACCAGCGGTTTGCCATGCACATGGTATCGCACATGGGAACAATACCATACAGGTCTCTCTCCTGTCAGTATGGACATGCTGCTTTGTATGATGTCTCCCTAGTAACACAGCACAGTTAACCCCTTGATCGCCTCAGATGTTAACCCCTTCCTGCTCGGTGCCATTAGTACAGTGTCAGTGCTTTTTATTAGCACTGATCGCTGTATTGGTGTCACTGGGGATGTCAGTGGCAGTTAGTCAGTTCCTCCCCCAGTGTCAAAATGTCTGCCGCCGTCCTGCTATAAGTTGCTTATTGCCGCCATTACTATTACAAAAATAAATTTCAGTATATATACCGCCATTTGTAGACAGTATAACTTTCAGGTAAACCAATGAATTTACACATTTTTGCATAAATTTGTGATGAAATTTGATTTAAATTGTTTTTTTTACTAGACACGTTTAATAGCAAAAAGTCAAAAATATTGGGGTTTTTTTCAAAATTGTAGGTCTTTTGTTTACAGCAAAAAAAAAATAAAAACACAGAGGTGATCAAATACCAGCAAAAGAAAGCTCTATTTGTGGGAAAATAGGACATAAATGTAATTTGGGTGCAGCGTTGCATGACCGCGCAATTGTCAGTTAAAGTAACAGCAGCGCTGTATAGCAAAAAATATCCTGGTCAGGAAGGGGGGAAATCCTCTGGAGGGCGAGGGGTTAATAGTACTCACAGCTCAATCGAGATAAGGAATTGCTGAGAGCAGTATGACCAAATAACACCACATTAGAATCCCCCCCTTTCCGAAAATAAAGGGATAGGAAGGGGTCTCCACGGCCCCCCCCCCCGGGAATCACCGCAGGTAAGCACTGGCACCTCCTAGAGACCAGCAAAGTGGAGAGAGACAGAAGGCGTGGCTTGTCTATGTCTATTATATATATAAACCACAAACTAATGTATTGATCCCACCGGATTGGATGACAGAAAACGCAAAACACCCAAATAGAGGGGAAAGGATGAAATATTGTACAGTCCTCAGCTGGGTAAGTCTTCCTCACCATACGGCCCCCACAGAAATCTATAAAGAGGTGCAACTCAATAAAATAATAAATAATCCCATTTCCTCACAAATCGCACACTTATATAGGGGGGTTTGTGGCTGAATTCTGTAATAAGGATGTCGGCAAACATATCGGAAACCTCCCACAATTTCTGCAATAGTTTATATATGATATATACAGAAGATGGTAAATGTTTTGTTTCCTTAGGATGGCTGGATCCCCATTAATCTAATAAATCTCTCCCTATTGATACCCTTACACTCCATATTGGTTGTATAAACTGTCAGACACTTACCTGTAATGAAATCTCTCCAGTAAAGTATCCAATACGTAGGCAACATTAATAAAACTAAAATGATTAGAAGAGAAAAGATCACAAGTATCGTTCCTACAAAAGAAAAGCAGAAGAGATGTAATATTAGTCACTCCCCAACATACTGACTATAATAAACCTATTGCTGCAATCACACAGCATTTATTTTACTGCAAGACGACGTTCACACGGAGGAGTTTTTGAAGCATCTTTGCATTAAAGAAAGCACATGAAAAAGCTCAAGAAAAATGCTTCCCTATGTATGTCTGTGTGTATATGTGTATGTTTATGTGTGTGTGTGTCTATGTATGTCTATGTGTATGTCTGTGTGTGTCTTTGTATGTCTTTGTATGTCTTTGTATGTCTGTGTGTGTCTTTGTATGTCTTTGTATGTCTTTGTATGTCTGTGTGGGTCTGTGTGTGTCTATGTATGTCTATGTGTATGTCTGTGTGTGTCTTTGTATGTCTTTGTATGTCTGTGTATGTTTTCCGCTGGGCATGTTTGTTAAGTTAAAAAAAATCCCCAAAAATCAATGGAAAACGCCTGAAAAATGCCTCCGAGAAGTGTTTTTGGTGCAGTTTTTAACCAATTTCGCGTCACCCTATAGCAGAAATACAGCTACAGGGCAGCACGGGTGCACAAAATCATGCAGATATATGTGATTTTGCAGTTCCAGGCTACGGTCTTGGCTGTCAATCATTGGACCCACCCCTGTGATTTCTCACCAGCACCCGGTGTTCACCCGAGTATCTCCAATAGGGATGAGACCTGTGTATAAACAACACAAATCTCTCCCGTCAGCTCCTGCACACTGCTTTGTATGGCTCTGCATAGCAGCATGCTTACAGTGAAACACACACACAGCACACAGTTAACCCTTTGATCACCCCTTATGTTAACCCCTTCCTGCCCAGTGCCATTAGTACAGTGTTGGTACTTTTTATTTGCACTGATCACTGTATTGGTGCCATTGGGATGTCAGTGACACCAAGTCAGTCCCCCCCCCCCCCCCCCGTGTCAGAATGTTTTTTTTTCTCAAAATTGTCGGTCTTTTTTTGTTTATAGCACAAACAAAATTAAAAAAAACGCACAGGCGATCAAATACCACCAAAAGAAGGTTCTATTTATGAGAACAAAAGGACATAAATTTAATTTGGGTGCAGCACTGCATGACTGCACAAATGTCAGTTAAAGTAACGCAGCGCCATATTGCAAAAAAATGGCCGGGTCAGGAGGGGGATGCTCGGGAAGGCAAGTGGTTAAGTCACATGTCCTTTAAAAAACGCTCAGAAAGCACGGCAAAAGCATGTCAAAAACACATATATGCTTTTGCTGTGTTTTTGTGGGGGATCAGTGTGAAAGAAGCCTAACAGCCAACCAGTCACAGGTTACGATCCAATTGAAAAAATGCATCAAAAATGCAACACACCTGTGGGAGGTTCACAAGCCTCCATTTACATAATCACATGACACAGGAAATCACATTATATTCAATGGTGCCCTTCTAATCAACCTGGCGCAGTGCGATTTTGGAAAAGGTTCCTGGTGAGAATTCAGTCCCGTAGACTTTCATGTTATCTCACAGAAGTCGCATCAGCATAGATAAGAAGCATTCCTATACACTTCCTTTATAGTTCACTATATGTACCACTGATGTATTATACATGGAGATCATATCCCCCCTTATGTATTATACATGGAGATCATATCCCCCCTTATGTATTATACATGGAGATCATATCCCCCCTTATGTATTATACATGGAGATCATATCCCCCCTTATGTATTATACATGGAGATCATATCCCCCTTATGTATTATACATGGAGATCATATCCCCCCCTTATGTATTATACATGGAGATCATATCCCCCCTTATGTATTATACATGGAGATCATATCCCCCCTTATGTATTATACATGGAGATCATATCCCCCCTTTTGTATTATACATGGTGATCATATCCCCCCTTATGTATTATACACAGTGATTATATCCCCCTTATGTATTATACATGGAGATCATATCCCCCCTTATGTATTATACATGGAGATCATATCCCCCCTTATGTATTATACATGGAGATCATATCCCCCCTTATGTATTATACATGGAGATCATATCCCCCCTTATGTATTATATATGGCGATCATATCCCCCTTATGTATTATACATGGTGATCATATCCCCCCTTATGTATTATACATGGAGATCATATCCCCCCTTATGTATTAGACATGGAGATCATATCCCCCCTTATGTATTAGACATGGAGATCATATCCCCCCTTATGTATTATACATGGAGATCATATCCCCCCTTATGTATTATACATGGAGATCATATCCCCCCTTATGTATTATATATGGAGATCATATCCCCACTTATGTATTATACATGGAGATCATATCCCCCCCTTATGTATTATACATGGTGATCATATCCCCCCTCATGTATTATACATGGAGATCATATCCCCCCTTATGTATTATACAAGTGATCATACCCCCCCTTATGTATTATACATGGAGATCATATCCCCCCGTATGTATTATACATGGAGATCATATCCCCCCTTATGTATTATACATGGAGATCATATCCCCCCTTATGTATTATACATGGAGATCATATCCCCCCCTTATGTATTATACATGGAGATCATATCCCCCCTTATGTATTACACATGGAGATCATATCCCCCTTATGTATTATACATAGAGATCATATCCCCCCTTATGTATTATACATGGAGATCATATCCCCCCCTTATGTATTATACATGGTGATCATATCCCCCCTCATGTATTATACATGGAGATCATATCCCCCCTTATGTATTATACAAGTGATCATACCCCCCCTTATGTATTATACATGGAGATCATATCCCCCCTTATGTATTATACATGGAGATCATATCCCCCCTTATGTATTATACATGGAGATCATATCCCCCCCTTATGTATTATACATGGAGATCATATCCCCCCTTATGTATTACACATGGAGATCATATCCCCCCCTTATGTATTATACATGGAGATCATATCCCCCCCTTATGTATTATACATGGAGATCATATCCCCCTTATGTAATATACATGGAGATCATATCCCCCCCCTTATGTATTATACATGGAGATCATATCCCCCCTTATGTATTATACATGGAGATCATATCCCCCCCTTATGTATTATACATGGAGATCATATCCCCCCACTTATGTATTATACATGGCGATAATATCCCCCCTTATGTATTATATATGGCGATCATATCCCCCTTATGTATTATACATGGTGATCATATCCCCCCTTATGTATTATACATGGAGATCATATCCCCCCTTATGTATTATACATGGTGATCATATCCCCCCTTATGTATTATACATGGAGATCATATCCCCCCTTATGTATTATACATGGAGATCATATCCCCCCTTATGTATTATACATGGAGATCATATCCCCCCTTATGTATTATACATGGAGATCATATCCCCCTTATGTATTATACATGGAGATCATATCCCCCCTTATGTATTATACATGGAGATCATATCCCCCCTTATGTATTTATACACGGTGATCATATCCCCCCTTATGTATTATACATGGTGATCATATCCCCCCTTATGTATTATATATGGAGATCATACCCCCCCTTATGTATTATACATGGAGATCATATCCCCCCCTTATGTATTCTACATGGAGATCATATCCCCCCTTATGTATTATACATGGAGATCATATCCCCCTTATGTATTATACATGAAGATCATATCCCCCCCTTATGTATTATACATGGAGATCATATCCCCCCTTATGTATTATACATGGAGATCATATCCCCCCCTTATGTATTATACATGGAGATCATATCCCCCTTATGTATTATACATGGAGATCGTATCCCCCCCTTATGTATTATACATGGAGATCGTATCCCCCCTTGTGTATTATACATGGAGATCATATCCCCCCTTATGTATTATACATGGAGATCATATCCCCCTTATGTATTATACATGGAGATCATATCCCCCCCTTATGTATTATACATGGAGATCATATCCCCCCCCTTATGTATTATACATGGAGATCATATCCCCCCTTATGTATTATACATGGAGATCATATCCCCCCTTATGTATTATACATGGAGATCATATCCCCCTTATGTATTATACATGGAGATCATATCCCCCCTTAACCACTTGAGCACCTGAGGATTTACCCCCTTTAATGACCAGGCCTCTGTTTGCTACTCGGCGCTGGATGGGGGAGGGAGGGGGGGCTGATCGAGGGAGAGGAACTCTGCAGTTTCTCACAAGCTGTCAGAGTACTGAGACAGAACAGGGCTGTGTGTAAACAATGCTCTGCTCTGTGTTAGCGATCACCGGCAATCGCGGGAAAACGGCCGGTAAAAACCGGCCGTGACCCGTCGGCTGACACCCGCTGCTGACACCCGCGGGACAGGTAGGGCGGGCGCACGCCTCATGCGTGCCCCCTACCTGTTTTGAGAGCAGCCGTTTTAAAACGTGCTTTTGCCTACGAGCGCCGCCATGCCGCCGTTTATATGCGGTGGCTGGGCGGCAAGTGTTTAATCTCCTGTTCTCAAGAGAGAATACATTCAGTTCCTCTAATCTTTCCTCATAGCTGATCTCCTCCATGCCTCTTATCAGTGTAGTTGTCCTTCTCTGTACTTTCTCCAGTTCCCCAATGTTCTTTTTGTGAATGGGTGCCCAAAACTGAACTGCATATTCCAAATGAGGTGTTACTAATGATTTGTACCGGGGGAAGGGGGGGGGGTAATATGATATCTCTCTCTCTGGAGTCTATAACTCTTTTAATACAAGAGAGGATTTTGCTCGCTTTAGAACCCGCAGCTTGGCATTGCTGCCATTATTAAGCTTGTGACCTACCAGAACCCCCAGATCCTTCTCCACCATTGCCCCCCCCAGATTCTTCTCCACCATTGATTCCCCCAGATCCTTCTCCACCATTGGCCCCCCCAGATTCTTCTCCACCATTGACCCCCCCAGTTGTACCCCCCTAGTATGTATGATGCATATTCTTAACCTCCAAGTGCAGAACCTTACATTTATCAACATTGAACCTCATTGGCCCCATAGTCCCCCAATTACACAGAGCATTGAGGTCGGCTTGTAAGTTGAAGACATCCTGTAAGGACGTTATTCCCGGCACAGCTTGGTGTCATCTGCAAAGTCTGAAATGGGATTTATAATCTCAGACTGTATATCATTTATAAATATGTTAAAAAGTAAGGGTCCCAACACTGAACCTTGGGGTACCCCACTAATAACACTGAACCTTGGGGTACCCCACTAATAACACTGAACCCTGGGGTACCCCACTAATAACACTGAACCTTGGGGTACCCCACTGACACCCCTAGACCATTCCTAGTATGAATCATTAACTACTACTCTCTGAATACAATCTTTAAGCCAGTTTTCTATCCATTTACATACAAATTTTTCCAAGCCTGTAGACTTTACCTTACACATTAGCCGTGTGTGGGGAACAGTGTCACATGCTTTTGCAAAATCTAAGTATACCACGTCCACCGCCACCCCTCTGTCCAAGTATACCACGTCCACCGCCACCCCTCTGTCCAAGTATACGACGTCCACAGCCACCCCTCTGTCCAAGTATACCACGTCCACAGCCACCCCTCTGTCCAAGGTTTTGCTCACCTCCTCATAAAAAGTAATCAGATTTGTGTGACAACTTCTGTCTTTCATGAATCCATGCCGTCTGTTGCTTAAATTATTTGTTTCCAGCAAGAACTCCTCTATGTGTCTTTTATTAAACTCTCCAGTATCTTCCCAACTATAGAAGTTAAACTAACAAGTCTATAATTACTTGGTAAAGATTTTGACCCATTTTTAAATATTGGCACAACATTGGCCTTACGCCAATCCAGTGGTACTATGCCAGTCATTAAAGAGTCCCTAAAAATGAGAAACAATGGCTGTGAAATGACAGAGCTGAATTCTTTAAGGCCCCGTGGGTGTATGCCATCCGGTCCAGGGGCTTTATTCACCTTTATTCTGGCTATATATTTCTGGATCATATCAATTGTGAGCCAATGTGGATCATCTGGAGCTGTGTCAGTACCACCCCCCATTATGGACAAGAGCCCCCCCATGCTCCTTTCTATACACAGAGCTGAAGAAGGGATTAAATAAATTTGCCTTCTCTTTGTCCCCAGTCACCCCTCTAGATGGTTCTGTAAAGGGCCTACATGCTCGGACCGAACCTTTTTACGTTTAATATATTTGAAGAATTTTTGGGGTTGGTTCTGCTATCTTTTGCAATCTGTCGTTCGTTTTCAATTTTTGCGCCTTTATTTCTTTTTTGCATATTCTGTTAATTTTTTTGTAATGTGTAAACGATGATCGCGTTCCTTCATTTTATATTTAATAAAAGCTCTTTTCTTATTATCTATAGCCTTTTTAACTTTGGCCGAAACGCCACATAAGCCTTTTATACTTGTTGCCCATGGGAGTATATTTTGCAGTGTGTTCACATACAGTTTTTATGAAGAACTCCCATTTCTTGGAGGTCCTTCCCTTCAACTTGCAGCCTAGTTCTTTTAATTGATACCTGATGAAGTCACGAGGCGGGCGTGGCGCAACGCGTCGGTACATGGGGAGGAGCTTCCGGTGACGTTATTTCCGGCGTGGGGGCCATATTGGATCACCCTGTTGAGTACACCCATGCAGTACACCCATAGCATGTGGCAAAAGCTGGAAAACTCGTGGGCAAATGTGAGTGTAATTCTTGTTGTCGTTTTAAATTTGATGCAATAAAAACCGATTGCATGGAGGGTCTCTGTTTGTGTCTTATCATGATCCTGTGAGGAGCTGGCTGTTAGTCTGTTGGAGGCTGGAGACGTGAGGGGAAAGCCTGAGAGGGACCCATTCTGATAGGATCACTTGATCCTCAAAGCGTGTTGACCCTGTGGGGTCTAATGAAGGAGGTGAGGGGGTATTTTGGCTGGTAAAGGATTGGCACGTGTGTACCACGTATACGGCACATTATATATTCTTGCATGAAGAGTGAAGTGTGAGGATCACTACAAATTATCGTATTATTATTATTATATCATTTTGGACTTTTTTGAATAGATTATTTGTTCACTAATTTTGTGCACCAGTATACATATTGTTTCACAATGTGCAAATAGGAGCGTGTTTGTCACTTTTTTCACTAAATATTCCCCGTGAGGGAATTCACGTATGACACAACTATTTTATTATTTATGTATTGATTTATCACCTTGGATATATATATGTAGGGGATGTATATAGAGTTTGTGCATCGTAACACGTAATTGTTAGTATAATTAGCGCTACACTATTTATTTTTAAGCTAAAAAACGAGCATGCTCAGAGTGAGCTCTACAGCAAGTTATATAGGACCTGTATCACCTGGGACCAATTAGCCCCTCCCCTTAATTAGCAGAGTGAAGGAAGACAAGGAAAGGAAGAGAAAAAGAACTATTTAAAAAGTGACAGAAAAAGGGATTTAAAAAAGTAAGAGCTTTTAGCAAGACCCAAAGAAGAAAATAAAGCAACTACAAGCACCAGCAGTCAAAAGTAAAACTTTCAAATTTCCCACTCTTTTAGTGATCAGCCAGCAAAAAATGCCAGACACAGATGTGAGCTCTACAGCAAGTTATATAGGGCCTGTATCACCTGAGACCAATTAACCCCGCCCCTTAATTAGCAGACTGAAGGAAGACAAGGAAAGGAAGAGAAAAAAAAAAATGGTACACACTTCTTAGCATTTGGTAGACGTGCTGTTTGCTTTGCTCCAAATCAAAACTGGGACTAAATTTTCATTATACAGAGTTTCGGATATTTCTGAATTACAATAGAAATTTAAACGAATCCAAAATAACGAAACAAAATTTAGTCCGAAATAATTTGAATTGAATTTGAAAACAAATTCGAACTGTAAACATATTGCTGATTTCCTTTAAAGACTGTGTATTAGTGTTTTTGAAAAAAATAGAATAGAGTAAAATAGAATAAAATACCATAGGAAAGAATAGAAAATAAAAAACAATAAAATAAAAATAGAACAGAAAGAATAAAACGGCCTTACAAAATTTGAATTTCAAATAGAATAGAACCAGCTATTCTTCACAATGAATTTGGATCGATTCGTTATTTTTTATTCAAATTCGGTTCAAATCCATTGGAAAAAAATTAGAATTCCGTTTGAAAACAAACTACACTAAACAAATTTAATTACAAATGCTACAAAATGAAACACATTTTATTTGTTCTTCCCTATGTGAAAAAGTAATTGCTTCTCCCCTCCCTTGCTAAATCATGAATGAACTATGATTAACCGCATTTATTGGAAAGTTGAGTTAAATTTCACTTGCCACGCCCAGGCCTGATTACTGCCAGACCTGTTGAATCAAGAAATCCATTAAACAGAAACATTTAAAGGGACCCAGGATGCTTTAGGCTTACTTGAATAGCTACTGTTGAGAATGGAGTTTACCAACCCAAAATGTGTTGCCTTTGGTCTGAGATCATCATAAGCATGCATGTTATCATTTCTATGATCGTTGGTGAAGTAACTGATATTTCTTTGGAAAAAACAATCAGTTTCAAAAGAAATGAACAAAATAACAATCTCATGTGACATCACTAAACACCCGCCCCCTACATGCCTTTAGGACTTCCTGCAGAAGGCTCCTCTGGTCCAACATTCTGGTGTTACACCCAACTCTACTACCTGGGGCTGTACAAGAGGCCTGTTGGCTGATGCATGGCTTACATTGTATACCAGATTGTGGACATATCTGGACTTTCACAAACTTACCACCAAAATTCCTCAGGAAGTGTAAAAATAAACCAGACAAGACCAATGCTGTGATGGATGATACCGTAAAGATTACCCCCAAAACAACTTTCATCCTTCGACCCGATACTATAAAAGAAAAGCACAATAAGTGTAATTGTATTTCTGAATGTCTGGAAAACAATCCCAACAACATTTCTGCTTTTCCCGACTATAAACCGATGTCTACGATGTTTCCTTCACTTTAACAGCTCCGCATCTTAACCTCCCCAAATGTGAGGATTGGATTGTACAACTCTCCTCAATTATATTCTCCTCAAGCAAGAGTTTGCTTTTTTTTTTTTCACTTTCTGCCCCAGGATGCTTCCTGACTGGTGATGAATGAACTGGTCTGGGTTCAGATTAGACATCTGCAGAATGAAAACATTTGTTTTGTGTGGATTTGTTAAGTTACTAATTTCATTTTGTTTCATTTGTAACGAATTTCATTTCAATTTGATTTGTTGATTTGTTTTCAACCGAATTCAATTCCTCTCCTTTCCTTTCCTTCCCTCTCCTTTCCTTTCCCTCTCCTTTCCTTTCCTTTCCTCCCCTCTCCTTTCCTTTTCCTCTCCATTTCCTCTCCTTCCCTTTCCTTTCACTCTCCTTTCCTTTTCCTCTCCTTTATTTTTCCTCTCCTTTCTTTTCTCTTTCCTTTCCCTCTCCTTTCCTTTCCTTTCCTTTTCCTCTCCTCTCCTTTCCTTTTCCCTTCTTTTTCCTTAATCTCTCCTTTCCTTTCCATTCCCTTTCCTCTCCTTTCTCTCTCCTTTCCTTTTCCTCTCCTTCCCTTTCCTTTCCCTCTCCTTTCCTTTCATTTCCCTCTCCTTTCCTTTCCCTCTCTTTTCCTTTCCTTTTCCCTTTCCTCTCCTTTCCTTTTTCTTTCCTTTCCAGTCCTTTCCTTTTCCTCTCCTTTCCTTAGTTACTAATTTTGTTTTGTTGCATTTGTAACAAATTTTGTTTCAATTTGATTTGCTGATTTGTTTTCAACCAAATTCAATTCCTCTCCTTTACTTTCCTTTCCCTCTCCTTTCCTCTCCTCCCCTCTCCTTTCCTTTCCCTCTACTTTCCTTTCATTTCATTTTCACTTCCTTTTCCTCTCCTTTCCTTTTCTTTCCATTCCTTTTCCCTCTCCTTTCCTTTCCTTTCCCCTCCTTTTCCTCTTCTTTCCTCTACTTTCCTTTCCTTTCCCCCTCCTTTCCTTTCCTCCACTCTCCTTTCCTCCCCTCTTCTTTCCCTCTCCTTTCCTTTGCCTTTCCCTTCCCTCGCCTTTCCTTTCCTTTTCTTTTCCTCTCCTTACCTTTCCTTTCCCCTCCTTTCCTTTCTTTTTCCTTTCCCTCTCCTTTCTTTATCTCCTTTCCTTTCCTTTCCCTCTTCTTTCCCTTTCCTCTCCTTTCCTCTCCTTTCCTTTCATTTCCTTTTCCTCTCCTTTCATTTCATTTTGCTCTCCTTTCCTTTCCTTGTCCTCTCCTTTCCTTTTCCTCTCCTCTCCTTTCATTTTCCTCTCTTTTCCTCTCATTTTCCTCTCCTTTCCTATCATTTTCCTCTCCTTTTCTTTTCCTTTCCCTCTCCTCTTCTTTTCTTTTCCTCTCCTTTCATTTTCCTCTCCGTTCCTTTCCTTTCCGTTCCTCTCCTTTCCTTTCCTTTTCCTCTCCTCTCCCTCTCCTTTCATTTCCTTTTCCTCTCTTTTCCTTTCCTTTTCAACTCCTTTCCCTCTCCTTTTTTTCCCTCTCTTTTTTTCCTTTCCTTTCCCTCTCCTTTTTTCCCTTTCCTTTTTCCTCTCCTTCTCTTTCCTTTCCCTCTCCTTTCCCTCTCTTTTCCTTTCCTTTTCCCTTTCCTCTCCTTTCCTTAGTTACTAATTTTGTTTTGTTGCATTTGTAACAAATTTTGTTTCAATTTGATTCGTTGATTTGTTTTCAACCAAATTCAATTCCTCTCCCTTCCTTTCCCTCTCCTCCACTCTCTTTCCCTCTCCTTTCCTTTCCTTTCCCTCTCCTTTCCTTACCTTTCCTTTCCCTCTCCTTTCCCTTTATTTCCTTTTCCTCTCCTTTCCTTTCCCTCTCCTTTCCTTTCCCTCTCCTTTCCTTTTCCTCTCCTTTCCTTTTCCTCTCCTTTCCCTCTCCTTTCCTTTTCCTCTCCTTTCCTTTTCCTCTGCTTTCATATTCCTCTCTTTTCCTATCATTTTCCTCTCCTTTCCTATCATTTTCCTCTCCTTTTCTTTTCCTTTCCTCCTCCTCTCCTCTTCTTTCCTTTTCCTCTCCTTTCATTTTCCTCTCAGTTCCTTTCCTTTCCGTTCCTCTCCTTTCCTTTCCCTGTCCTTTCATTTCCCTCTCCTATTGCTCTCCTTTCCTTTCCTTTTCCTCTCCTTTCCCTCTCCTTTTTTTTCCCTCTCTTTTTTTCCTTTCCCTCTCCTTTTTTCCCTTTCCTTTTTCCTCTCCTTCTCTTTCCTTTCCCTCTCCTTTCCTTTACCTCTCTTTTCCTTTCCTTTTCCCTTTCCTCTCCTTGCCTTTTCCTCTCCTTTCCTTACTCATCCTTTTCTTTTCCTCTCCTTTCCTTAGTTACTAGTTTTGTTTCGTTGCATTTGTAACACATTTTGTTTCAATTTGATTCATTGATTTGTTTTCAACCAAATTCAGTTCCTTTCCTTTCCCTCTCCTTTCCTATCCTCCACTCTCCTTTCCTCCCCTCTCCTCTCCTTTCCTTTCCTTTCCTTTCCTTTCCCTCTCCTTTTCTTTTCCTTTTCCTCTCCTTTCCTTTCCATTTCTTTCCGTTCCTTTCCCTTTCCCCACCTTTTCCTCTTCTTTCCTTTCCCTCTCCTCTCCTTTCTTTTTCCTCTCCTTTCCTTTCCCTCTTCTTTTCTTTTCCTCTTTTTTCCCTTTCCTCTCCTTTCATTTCCTTTTCCTCTCCTTTCCTTTCATTTTCCTCTCCTTTCATTTCCTTTTCCTCTCCTTTCTTTTCCCTCTCCTTACCTTTCATTTCCTTTTCCTCTCCTTTCATTTTCCTCTCCTTTCATTTTATTTACCTTTCCCTTTCCTCTTCTTTCCTTTTCTTCTCCTTTCCTTTTCCTCTCCTTTCCCTTTCCTCTCCTTTCCTTTCATTTCCTTTTCTCTCCTTTCCTTTCCCTCTCCTTTTCCTCTCCTTTCCTCCCCCTCCCCTTTCCTTTCCCTCTCCTCTCCTTTCCTTTTCCGCTCCTTTCCTTTCCCTCTCCTTTTTTTTCCTCTTCTTTCCTTTCCTTTCCTTTCCCACTTTTCCTTTTCCTCTCCTTTCCTTTTCCTCTCATTTTCCTCTCCTTTCCTTTTCCTTTCCCTTTCATCTCCTTTCCATCTCCCCTCTCCTTTCCCCTGAAACATGATGGATCTACAGCTACATCCTATTCTTTTATATTGGGGTGTGCAGAACCACCTGGCCACCTCTGATTGGTTGCTGCTATGAGTAGAGATGAGCGAATCGAACATGACGAATTGTAATTCGTTCCGAAGATTTGGAAAAATTCGATTCGCGACGAATCCGAAGATTAGCAAACTTCGGATGCACGAATCGAATTTTCCCAAAAATGGCGGCGACATGTGTGGCGACGGAGAAAATGGACAGAGAAGATGGGGCGGGGATCTCTGGGAAGGCGCGCAGACAAGGCGCGCTGACCCATAATGCATTCTTGACATGTGATCGCATTAGCCAATCAGCAGCCAGCCAGCACTGTGTAATGGTGGAGCTATAAATCGCGGCCATCTTAGAATTCTCCATTAGCCTCCGGTCATTCAAGAGAGACAGACCTGTGTGTATTAAGGGACAGAGTTAGGGCCACAGAGACTTTAGGGCCACAGAATCGTTACTCAGGGACACAGAATCGTTACTCAGGGACACAGAATCGTTACTCAGGGACACAGAATAGTTACTCAGGGACACAGAATCGTTACTCAGGGACACAGAATCGTTACTCAGGGACACAGAATCGTTACTTAGGGCCACAGCTATCAAAGAATTGAAAATTTAAAGTGACATACACCCTTTTTTTTTTTGGTGGCTGTCGTGCACAGTTGGTGCTGCAGTTTGCCGATTGTGCAAAATAAACTGACTTTCTGCTTCACAACCACTATTGTACGTTCAAAGAGTTAAATCCATTTACACGCCGGCTGCCGGTAATATTTTTTGGGTGATTAGTGCATTCCAGTGACATAAACGTACAGTTTACAGCCAACGGCAAGCTGCAATTGACCGATTGTGTACAATAAACTGACTTTCTGCTTCACAACCACTATTGTACGTTCAAAGAGTTAAATCCATATACACGCCGGGTGGCGGTAATATTTTTTGGGTGATTAGTGCATTCCAGTGACATAAACGTACAGTTTACAGCCAACGGCAAGCTGCAATTGACCGATTGTGCTAAATAAACTGACTTTCTGCTTCACAACCACTATTGTACGTTCAAAGAGTTAAATCCGGTTTTATTTTTGGGGTGCTTATTGAATTAAAGAGTATGTCAGACAACACGCAGAGGAGTGGCAGAGGCAATGTTTCAGGAGCGAGCAGACGTGGCAGCAGAGGAAGGGGTCGAGGCAGCACTAGTCGCAGCCAGAGGCCAGTGCTCCTGGTGTCATCCAGCGGTCGTGTCTCCACCGACAACCCTGCCGTCATCGATTGGTTGACTCGGTCGTCTTCCTCTTCCCAGGTCACCTCTGACACCTACAGCCAACGGTCGGTGGGTACGTCAGACACAACCGTTAGTTGGCATGGCCCGGGAGCAAGCCCACTGAAATCACGTGTCCTCGACCTGCCCCTGTCTTTTGGTGTTCCCTCACCAAGCGAAGTATCGCATGCTGTGGGCTCAGCCCCTCTGTACAGTGAGGAAGAGCTAACAGAGGGCGGTCAGGAACGGGGGGAGACATCTGCCTCTTCAGCAGCCAGGCGAAGAAGTACTGGCGAGGAGAGTGGCTCGGTAGCCTGTCTAGAGACAGGTCTGTCTCCTGACCCACACGCAGCCGAGGGGGCTAGTAGTGACGCGGAGACCCTAATTGATGATGATGAGGCTGATCGCACTTGGCAGCCTCGTCGTCATCAGGCTATTGCTTCCGCATCATCAGGAGAAGAGGGTGCCAGCTTGCCAGCGAGCAAAACAGTCGGTGGGTTGCCCAGGAGGCAGCAGGGTCGCAGCAGTGTCAGTGGAGCCAAACTGCCACGGAGTAGAGCACCAGCTCCACTGCAGCCTACCACCACGGCCAGTAGTGGTGCCGGTGCGCACGGAGGAAGTAGCAGTCAGCCAGTGAGGAGTAGCGGGGGTAAAGTTTCCTACTCGGCGGTGTGGCAATTTTTCGTCAAGCCGCCCGAGGAAGTAAACGTAGCCGTATGTCGACTATGTGGCCAGAAAGTCAAGCGTGGCCAGGGGGCCAATGTTGGGACTACAGCGTTGCGTCAGCATATGCAGCGTCGCCATTCGGTGGCCTGGGAAAACCGTGATAAAGATACGGCGGTTCTGCCTGCCCCAGCCCCCGCTCCATCACCCGCTCCGTTACTTACTCCGTCACCCGACGTCAATCGCCCTCTATCAGCCAGTCAAGGCTCCAACACCTCTGCTGAGGGGAGTTGTCGCTCGTTGGCATCTTCCGCTCGTTCAGATGCTCCTTCTCCTGCTACTCCTCTTCACGGATTCCGTCAGCAGTCTTTCTTGGAATCCGTTTCCAAGAGACAGCAGTTTGTGAGCACGCACCCGACGGTGCAGAAGCTGAACGTCCTCCTGTCCAAGTTGCTGGTGCTGCAGTCCCTCCCTTTCCAAGTGGTGGACTCAGCACCTTTCCGAGAAATGATGGCCTGTGCCGCGCCGCGGTGGAGAGTGCCAAGCCAGCATTTCTTCGCCAAAAAGGCAGTGCCAGCCCTGCATTCACATGTAGAAGAAATGGTGGGCCAGTCTTTGAGCATGTCGGTCTCTGCCAAAGTGCACGGCAGCGCCGACGTGTGGAGCTGTAACTACGGTCAGGGACAGTACATGTCATTTACGGCCCACTGGGTGAACGTGGTGCCGGCACAGCCGCACCAGCAACTTGGACAGGTCACGCCGCTTTTGCCTCCACGTTTGCACGTCCTTGGTCCAGCAAAGATGTCCGCCTCTACCACCTCTTCTTCCGCCGTGTCCTCAGCCGCCACCCCCGTGCCAAGTCCCATTACCCGACCGGCATATCACATGTGCAGGGCGCGACGGTGTCACGCTGTGCTGCACCTGGTATGCCTTGGCAAACGTAGTCACACAGGGGAGGAACTTCTGAGTGTAATGAACAGAGAAATCGACAGATGGCTGTCTCCGCGCAAACTGAAAATCGGAACCATGTTGACCGACAACGGAAAGAACATGGTGTCTGCTCTGCGTCAAGGAAGGTTGTGCCATGCGCCCTGCATGGCTCACGTGTTCAATCTGGTTGTCAAGCGGTTCCTAAAATCCACCATCCCACTGCAAGACATCCTTAAAATGTCACGTAAACTGTGCATGCATTTCAGCCATTCCTACACCGCAAAGAACACCCTCCTTGAGCTGCAGCGGCAGAACGGAATTCCATAGCATCGCCTGATCTGCGACGTTGCAACAAGGTGGAATTCAACCCTACATATGTTAGACCGCCTTTACGAGCAGCGAAAGGCCATCACCGATTTCCTGATGTTACAAGCGGATAAAGGTACTCCCCTGTGTAACTTAGATGTCAGCCATTGGCAGCTCATGCGTGACACCTGCCGCTTGCTCAGGCCCTTTGAGGAGGCCACGCTATTCGTGAGTCGGCAGGACTATGGGATGAGCAACGTCATTCCTCTGTTGCACGTCCTGGAACAAATGCTGTTAACAATGGCTGGTCAGGGTGCGGTAGACGTGGCGCACAGATCTCAATGCCACATGACCCCTGTGGGGGCAGGACAGGAAGAAGAGGAGGAGGAGGAGGAGGACATTGGTGCTCAGGAATTATTGAGTGAAATGGGTGGTTTTTCCACTCAGCGGACAGGAGTGGAGGAGCAGGAGCATCTGGTAGAGGAGGAGACAGAGGACCCAGACGCACCGTGGCAGTATGCTGTGGAGATGGAGGCAGGGAGTCCCTCGCATTCCTTGGCACAAATGGCCCATAGCATGCTCGGTTGCTTGCGTAGCGACAGCCGAATAATAACCATCAGACAGAGGGATGACTTTTGGCTGTCCACCTTGTTGAACCCTCGCTACCGTTCAAAAATGGTGGCCTTTTTCACACCTGCTGAGAGGGAGGCCAAAATAAAGTACTATAAAAACCACCTATGTAGTCAGTTGGTCTCTGCCTTTCTGCGCCAACGTCCATCCTCAGACACTGTGGGCCCTGTGTGCTCGCGTTCCGCTGCCATGGCAGCAGGGGAGGGGTGGGGTGGTAGGAGCAGTGGCAGCTCCACCAGCAGCGGCTGCCTCAGTCTGCAGTCGATGATGAGTAGCTTTCTTCACCAGCGCAGTGAGGAAACTACTAACCAGCCGCAGCAGCAGCAGCATCAGGTGGACCTGGAGCAGGAGCTCAAACAACAGGCTTGGGCCTACTTGGACAGCACCCTGCCAACCGAGGTAGACAATCCCCTTGACTACTGGGCAACGAAACTTGACCTTTGGCCCCAACTAGCTGAATTTGCCCTTGAAAGGCTGTCATGCCCGGCCAGTAGCGTGGCATCGGAGCGCGTGTTTAGTGCGGCAGGAGGTATTGTAACTCCGCGGAGGACACGACTGTCCACCCAAAGTGTGGAGAGACTCACGTTTGTGAAAATGAATCAGGCGTGGATTAGTCTGGATTTCAAACCACCAGTTCCTGACACAACTGACTAAATCCGCCATGAATCATGCCCCAAACATGTTATTAGGGACAAATGGAAGACCTCCACCTGATCCGTACATTTGTATATATATTTTATTGAGAGGCTGCTGGTCGGCCGACTCATGTTTTGCACATTTTTAATGACTTATACTCTGTAGGTCGGGCCCCTCATGAATTGGGGTTTTTAAATTATTTATACTTCGCTGGACGACCGTCACATGAATTGAACCTTTTTAATGACTTGAACTCTGCTGGTCGGGCCCCTCATGAATTGGTGTTTTTAAATTATTTATACGTCGCTGGACGACTGTCACATGAATTTAAACTTTTTAATTATTTATAGTCGACCAGTTCCAGACCGATGGAATAGCAATTTTTTTAAATATTTATTTGACACGTGTTGTCCATCTCATCAATGAGGTGGACTGTTTATTTATTGGCCACGGTTTGGCCCCCTCCTGTTTCTTACATTGTTAACTTGTTGTATCGGTCACGGTTTGGCCACATGTTTGGTTGTCTTGTTAAGATTTTCTGTAATGTACACAGTTACGCTTGACTTGTCGACTTTCCACAATCTACTAAGGTATAGCATCGCATCAAAGGGCTTTTTTTTTTTTTTTGGTCTAAACCATTTCTTATAATGTCAATTTGTAGGATACGCCGCTGTAAGGCGACCTACTTTTTTGTCACTGTGTAGACATCTATTTATAGGCCGATGTTTGGCCAGAAAGATATATTTAGTAATAACCTAGCCGTTCAAGCCGCTCACTGAACACCTCGGGAATTGCTTTGTATATCTGTCGCCTTAGGGGCCGCTGTCTGGCGACATAATTTTTTGTCACTGTGTAGACATCTATTTATAGGCCGATGTTTGGCCACAAAAATATATTTAGTAATAACCTAGCCGTTCAGGCCACTCCCTGAACACCTCGGGAATTGCTTTGTATATCTGTCGCCTTAGAGGCCGCTGTCTGAACAGCTCATGAATTGCTTTCTATATGTGTCGCCTTTGAGGCCGCTGGCTGGACAGCTGATGAATTGATTTGTATATATGTACTTATTGTCCGCTGTCCGGACAGCTCATGAATTACTTTTGTATATAGCCTTCCAAACCACTCTCAGAATAAGTCATAATATTCATGCTGTGTATAGCCTTATAGGCCGCTGTCTTTACAACTTTATAATTCCATGCAGTATATAGCCCTATCGGCCACTTTCTGGCATCCAGTTGCTGTAGCTCCCATCACCACACTGTGCCACGGGCCCCTGTACCGCCTTCTCATACTGCTGCCAGATCCATCCTCTGCCATGTGCGTCTTTGTCGTCTGCTCACGCTGCTGGGTTCCAGTTTTAAACCTAGGCCTGTGTATGGCTTCCGAATACTGCTGCCTCCACCGCCACCCTGCGCCATGTGCCCCTGTCGTCTGCTCACGCTGCTGACGGCTTCCGCTTTTTAAACTAGTCCTGTGTATGTCTTCCGAATACTGCTGCCTCCACCGCCACCCTGCGCCATGTGCCACTTTCGGGTCTCCTCACACTGCTGCCAGGTCCATACTGATTCATGGCCCCCTGTACCGGCTTCTCATGAACGTGGTTCAGCGGGTTTGCATCACTTAACGGCAAATCGTTGACAAATGCTGGGACGTTCAGTGTTGTGCGCATTAAGCCAGACACCAAAGGGCAGCACAGACCTGTTATTACTCGCTCAAGCATGGCTGAACAAAACCAGTCTCTACCACAAATTGGACCCAGACCTGCCCAAGGTCTCGTAACTAGATTGCACGGAGGAGTAGAGTCCGTTATCGGAATTAAATAGACAAAACGCCACACCAAAAAGAGTGGCCATTTCCAACACTTATTCCAGAAAGAGGAACAACCCGTTTCATATACGGCCCGTAGACGTTTCACGTCTGCCACATTCAGTCGATTTAAGACGCAAGCTCCACTTCCTGTGGTCTCTGACCGTCGATATACCTTTAAGTGTCAGCTTTGAAGCTATATTCCCTCCGGAGCACTGACACTGGTGCCCTTCCGTCAACATGCCTTTAAGTTTCAGTTTTCAACCATATTCCCCACAGAAGCCAAACTCTTGGGTATCCCAGAAGCTGCTCAGCGGGTCAGGGCAATAAAGCTCCCGGTTCGCAGGTTGTTCCGTCTTATGGATGGAAGTACGACGTCATTTGATCTTCTTCGCACCCACGGCATTACCTCATAAAATTTCTGCATTGCATCTGCAATCACAACGCTGACTTCCCGGATCGCCACTCAGCCATTGGACTCTTGATAGTCGTCTCCCCACACTGCTGCTGGGGGGACTTTTTAACCTAGGCCTGTGTATGGCCTTCAATTGAAGCTGCTTCCGCTCCGCCACTCTGCCATTGGACTCTTGATAGTCGTCTCCCCACGCTGCTGCTGGGGGGACTTTTTAACATAGGCCTCTGTATGGCCTTTAATTGAAGCTGCTTACGCTCCGCCACTCTGCCATGGGCCTCTTGGGTATCCCAGAAGCTGCTCAGCGGGTCAGGGCAATAAAGCTCCCGGTTCGCAGGTTGTTCCGTCTTATGGATGGAAGTACGACGGTATATGATCTTCTTCGCACCCACTGCATCACCTCATAGAATCTCTGCATTGCATCTGCAATCACAACGCTGACTTCCCGGATCGCCACTCAGCCATTGGACTCTTGATAGTCATCTCCCCACACTGCTGCTGGGGGGACTTTTTAACCTAGGCCTGTGTATGGCCTTCAATTGAAGCTGCTTCCGCTCCGCCACTCTGCCATTGGACTCTTGATAGTCGTCTCCCCACGCTTCTGCTGGGGGGACTTTTAAACCTAGGCCTCTGTATGGCCTTTAATTGAAGCTGCTTCTGCTCCGCCACTCTGCCATTGGACTCTTGATAGTCGTCTCCCCACACTGCTGCTGGGGGACTTTTTAACATAGGCCTCTGTATGGCCTTCAATTTAAGCTGCTTACGCTTTGCCACTCTGCCATGGGCCCCTGTACCGCCTCCTCTTGCTGCTGCCAGGTCCAGAGTGTGTCATGGGTCCCTGTACGGCCTCCCATTGCTGCTGACTTCATCGCCAGACTCTGCCATGTGCCACTTTCAGGTCTCCTTACACTGTTGGTGGGTTCCATTTTGTGATAGGGTGCTGTATGGCCTTCCATTGCTGCTGCCTCCACCGCCACCCTGCGCCATGTGCCTCTGTCGTCTGCTCACGCTGCTGACGGCTTCCGCTTTTTAACCGAGGCCTGTGTTTGGCTTCCGAATACTTCTGCATCCACCGCCACCCTGCGCCATGTGCCTCTGTCGTCTGCTCACGCTGCTGACGGCTTCCGCTTTTTAACCTAGGCCTGTGTATGGCTTCAGAATAATGCTGCCTACACCGCCACCCTGCGCCATGTGCCTCTGTCGTCTGCTCACGCTGCTGCCAGGTCCATACTGATTCATGGCCCCCTGTACCGGCTCCTCATGAACGTGGTTCAGCGGGTTTGCATCACTTAACGGCAAATCGTTGACAAATGCTGGGACGTTCAGTGTTGTGCGCATTAAGCCAGACACCAAAGGGCAGCACAGACCTGTTATTACTCGCTCAAGCATGGCTGAACAAAACCAGTCTCTACCACAAATTGGACCCAGACCTGCCCAGGGTCTCGTAAGTAGATTGCACGGAGGAGTAGAGTTCGTTATTGGAATTAACTGTGAGGGACTTTTAAATCTAGGCCTGTGTATGGCCTTCAATTGAAGCTGCTTCTGCTCCGCCACTCTGCCATTGGACTCTTGATAGTCGTCTCCCCACACTGCTGCTGGGGGGACTTTTTAACATAGGCCTCTGTATGGCCTTCAATTTTAGCTGCTTACGCTCCGCCACTCTGCCATGGGCCCCTGTACCGCCTCCTCATGCTGCTGCCAGGCCCGTAATCTGCCATGGGCCCCCGTACCGACTCCTCATGCTGCTGCCAGGCCCGTAATCTGTCATGGGCCCCTGTACCGCCTCCTCATGCTGCTGCCAGGTCCAGAGTGTGTCATGGGTCCCTGTACGGCCTCCCATTGCTGCTGTCTCCATCGCCACACTCTGCCATGTGCCACTTTCAGGTCTCCTCACACTGCTGGTGGGTTCCATTTTGTCATAGGGTGCTGTATGGCCTCCCATTGCTGCTGCCTCCACCGCCACACTGTGGCTCCACACTCTGGTTTTGGCCCCTTGACTGCCCAAATGAGTGAAGTGTGCGGTGATTCTAAGATCGACGGCACTCATCTGCATGTCATACTGACTGACAGTATTATTTCTCTTCCCCAGCAGACTCCAAGGGCATTTAAATTAAAGGTACAGTGTTCTGCACTAATATAAAGGCTCTCTGAAGCCTAGAAACACCCTTTTTATAAGTTAAATTCGCAGCGAATATATTCAGCTCGAAGCGAATTTATGCGGCGAATTCGGCGAATCAGCCGAACCAAATTTTTGAATAATTCGCTCATCTCTAGCTATGAGCCTAGTGGGAATGGAAAACTTTTCTGGATTTCTCCTTCCAGTGCAACAAACTGCTCTTCTGACCATCTTGGTTTGAGAAAATCATTTTGTTCCTCACATTTAGGTACTAAAAATGTGATGGCTTTCACTTTGTGACTATAATATGCATACATTATTCCTCATGATAATTTGTGACGTCATCAATGTCTCTTATATTCACATTTTAAAAAAGAATAAAATAGAATAAATCAGAATAAAATAGAAACAGAATAGAAAAAAAAATAATAGAATAGAAAATAAAGGAAAAATTATGGAAAAGATTAGAATAGCATAGAAAAGAAAGAATATAGCCATCTTTTGAAATTTGAATTTCGATGGAAGAAAATAGAATATAGCTGTCTTCTGAAATTCACATTTCAAAAAGAATAGAATAGAAAAGAATAGAATAAAGCAGACTAAAACAGAAACAAATAGAATAAAAAATAAAAGAATATAATAGAAAAAGAAATAGAATAGAAAATAATAGAAAAGAATAGAATAGAAAAAAAAATATTGCCATCTTTTGAAATTTGAATAGAATAGAAGAAAATAGAATATAGCTGTCTTCTGAAACGAAATTCACATTTCAAAAAGAATAGAATAAAACATAATAAAATAGAAACAAATAGAATACAAAATAAAAGAATAGAATAAAAATAGCCATCTTCCAAAATTCAAATGTTAGTTTTTGATTCAAATAATTTCCAGTTCATTTCAAATTTGACTCAATTCGAATCCATTGTAAAGTAATGTAATCTGGTCAAAAATAAAAAAAAACTAAATTAAATTAAATGAATTTTGTTACAAATGCAACAAAACAAATCTAGTAACCTAAAATAGAATTTGAAACTAAATGAATGTTTTTGTTCTGCACGTCTAATCTGAGGTTCTAATGACATATACACACCTTGCGGCATTTATTTACTTCCAGATAAAATAGCAAAAACTTACTTTTATTAAAAGAGATCCTCAAACAGTATGTTAACAATGAGATTGTGAATGCAACAGCTGAAGCAATAGAAATATTTATCACTGGCTTCCGTCCTATAAAAGAAAAACACAACAGATATTATCTCAGTCCTGCATGTCTGGAGAACCCAACACTTCTATATATACTGACTGTACATTTATCATTGCAGGTGAAGCATTTATATTACTGGATTAGAATAGGTAGAATAGGAGGCTACTAGTGTTCAAGGTATCCGCTCCCTAAACATACACTATACTGCCTGAAGTATTGGCCCCGCCCTCCCAATCATTGGATAAAGGTGTTCCAATCCCCTCCCAATCATGTGATTCAGGTGCCCCAATCCTCTCCATATCATGTGATTCAGGTGTTCTAATCCCCTCCATGGACACAGGTGGATACAATCCATCCCCTAGGCATGCAGACTGCTTCTACAAACATTGGTGAAAGAATGGGTCGCTCTCAGGAGCTCAGTGACTCCAAGCGTGGTCCCGTGATAGGTGGCCACCTGGGCAATAAGTCCATCCGTGACATTTCCTGGCTACTAAATATTCCACGCTCAACTGTTAGTGGGATTATAACAAAGTGGAAGCCACTGGGAACAACAGCCACTCAGCCACCAAGTGGTAGGCCACGTCACATGACAGGGCGGGGTCAGCGCATGCTGAAGCACACAGTGCGCAGAAGTCGCCAACTGTTTGCAGAGTCAATAGCTAAGGACCTCCAAACTTGGTGTGGCCTTCAGATGAGCCCAACAACAGTGCGTAGAGAGCTTCATGGAATGGGTTTCCATGACCGAGCAGCTGCATCCAAGCCTTCCATCACCAAGTGCAATGCAAAGCGTTGGATGCCGTGGTGTAAAGCACGCCGCCACTGGACTCTAGAGCAGTGGAGGCTTGTTCTCTGGACTGACCAATCATAATTCTCTGTCTGGCAATCCGATGGATGTATCTCGGTTTGGTGGTTTTTAGAAGAATGGTACTTCCCTGACTACATTGTGCCAAGTGTGAAGTTTGGTGGAGGGGGGATTATGGTGTGGGGTTGTGTTTCAGGGGTTGGGCTTGGCCCCCTAGTTCCAGTGAAAGGAACTCTTAAGGCGACATTTTGGACAATTTCATGCTCCCAACTTTGTGGGAGGAGTTTGGGGATGGCCCCTTCCTGTTCCAACATGACTGCACACCAGTGCACAAAGCAAGGTCCATAAAGACATGGAGGAGCCAGTTTGAGGTGGAGGAACTTGACTGGCCTGCACCGAGTCCTGACCTCAACCCCATAGAACACCCCTATTTAAGCTGGGCTTGAACTTTGCATTGGTGCCGTTTGGTCTATTACTTTTGAGCACCCCTGCATCCTGTTACCTGTGATTCCGTTGCTGATCTGACCTGTTATTGATCCTGCTTGAACTCTGCCTGCACCGACCCCTGGCCTGCCCTCTGACTATTCTCCTGCCTGCTGTTTCTGTTTACTCTGCCTGTTAGTTGCAGACCCGGACCGCCTGACCTTGCCTTAGTCTGCTTCTGCACCTGAACCAGCTTGTCCTTGCCAGTATCCTGCTCCTGCACTTCTGCCAGTGTGCCATCCACCAGCTGCTCCTGCATTCCTGACGCACGTCAACATCCATCCACAGACGTCCTACCAGGCACTCGTGTACCTCTGTGTTCCGGCACTCCCTGTTACTCTGCCAGGGCCCCTGAGCCAGAGCTGCAAGGGAAGCCTTCCTCTGCACTTCAGGTTCTACCACCAGGTACAGGTGTTTCACATTGTAAACACAATGGCAGGGGTCCTGCATGATGTCATTGATCAAAACTGGCCATGACCATATTTGGTGAGTGACATCACCCAGCATCCACGTCGGTTTGTTGACATTTAGCAGGCTGCCATTGTGGTGGGGCAGCATTGTCATTGTGGTGGGGTGTCACTAGAGTTACTTTACAAGACGCACTTTAATACAACACACGTGATGGGAATACTGGATATTGTTTTATTAATAAATGTCTTGTAAGGATAAAGCTCTATGTTTTGGTCATGTCTTTTCGGTGCATATTTGATAGAGGAGGAGAGCTAAGAGAGTGGAGGAGATTCATGCCCATTGGACACAAGACATCAGTCCATAGAAGGGACACGTGCCATTGATGACCTCACCTAGCGGTTTGGTCATATACAGTTGTGTTCAAAATAATAGCAGTGTGATGAAAAAAGTGAATAAAGCTCAAAATCCTTCTAATAGCTTTTATTTCCATCCACACAAATGCATTGGGAACACGACACATTCTATTCCAAATCACAACATGAAGAAAAATACATCAAATTTGTGTTGTTCCTCTAAAAAAATGGAAGAAAAGTGAATATTAGACGGTTCAAAAAAAATCGCAGTGTTTGTATTCTTCTTTACAAACTCCAACATTCACTATATAAACTGAGAAATGTTTGAAGATTTTGCTTTCCTTTGAATGACTTCATGAATATTTGGTTGTAGTCGCACTGTTTCTGAGAACTGCTGTACATCTGTGTTGCATGGAGTCACCCAACTTCTGGCCCCTGTGATCAGGTATTCCAGCCCAGGATGATTGGACCACATTCCACAGTTCTTCTCTATTTCTTGGTTTTGCCTCAGAAACGGCATTTTTGATGTCACCCCACAAGTTTTCTATTGGATTAAGATCTGGGGATTGGGCTGGCCACTCCATAACGTCCATCTTGTTGGTCTGGAACCAAGATGTTGCACATTTACTGGTGTGTTTGGGGTCGTTGTCTTGTTGGAACCCCCATTTCAAGGGCATTTCCTCTTCAGCATAAGGCAGCATGACCTCTTCAAGTATTCTGATGTGTTCAAACTGATCCATGATCCCTGGTATGCGATAAATAGGCCCAACACCGTAGTATGAGAAACATCCCCATATCATGATGCTTGCACCACCATGCTTCACGGTCTTCACAGTGTACTGTGGCTTGAATTCAGTGTTTGGGGGTCGTCTGACAAACTGTCTCCGCCCACTAGACCCAAAAAGACCAATCTTACTTTCATCAGTCTACAAAATGTTGCACCATTTCTCTTTAGGCCGGTCAATGTGCTCTTTGGCAGATTGTAACCTCTTCAGCACACGTCTTTTCTCCAACAGTGGGACTTTGCGGGGACTTCTTGCAGATAGCTTGGCTTCACATCGGCGTCTTCTAATTGTAACAGTCCTCACAGGGAACGTCACACCTTCTTTCATCTTCCTGGAGCTGATTGTTGGCTGAGTCCGCGCCATTTTGGCTATTCTTCTATCCATTCCAATGGTAGTTTTTCTCTTTCTTCCACGTCTTTCAGGTTTTGGTTGCCATTTTAAAGCATTTGCGATCATTTTAACTGAGCAGCCGATCATTTTCTGAACTTCTTTATATGTTTCCCCTCTCCAATCAACTTTTTAATCAAGGTACGCTGTTCCTCTGAACAATGTCTGGAACGACCCATTTTCCTCAGAATTTCAGAGAGAAATGCACTGTAACCAGCATGTCCAACATTTGCTGCCTTCCTTCCTTAAATAAGGGCAATAATTGCCACCTGTTTTTCAAAGAATGAATGACGTCACTAATAGAACGCCACACTGCTATTATTTTGAACACGCCCCTTTCAATGAGTGATTCAATGACACAGAATCAGCAGCATGCATGTCATGACTGTCGGGTCTGTTGGATTTCTATTACTCTACTACACCTGCTAGGAAATTATTTGCCATGTAGAAATATCATTTCTACCAAAAACAGTGATTGATCTGGTTAGTGATGTCTGACTGCTATTATTTTGAACATACATCAGGTGAGAGCACATCCAGTGAAGGTGTACAGACACGCTTATTGGTTAGCAGTGTATAGAAGCACGAGGTGTTCCATGAAGTAATTTGGAATTTAAGCATCTGAGAAGATATACTATATTGCCCCAAGTATTGGTCTGCCGGCCTTTCCACGCGCATGAACTTTAATGTCCTCCAGTCTTAGTCCGTAGGGTTCAATATTGAGTTGGCCCCGCCCTTTCTATGCACATGACCTTTAATGGCCCCCCAGTCCTAGTCTGTAGGGTTCAATATTGAGTTGGCCCCGCCCTTTGCAGCTATAACAGCTTCAACTCTTCTGGGAAGGCTGTCCACAAGGTTTAGGAGGGTGTCTATGGGAAGGTTGGACCATTCTTCCAGAAGCACATTTGTCAGGTCAGGCACTGATGTTGGGGGAGGGGGCCTGGCTTGCAGTCTCCGCTCTAATTCATCCCAAAGGTATTCTGTGGGGTTGAGGTCAGTACTCTGTGCAGGCCAGTCAAGTTTCTCCACCCCAAACTCGCTCATCTGTGTCTTTATGAATCAGTGGGGTCATGCTTTACACCACTGCATCCAATGAAAAGAATAGACTAAAACAGAAAAGAATAGAAAATAAAGGAAGAGTATAGACTAGAATAGAGAATAAAAGAATAAAAAAGAATAGAATATAGCCATCTTCTGAAATTCAAATTTGAAAAAGAATAGAATAAAAAAGAATATAGCGGTCTTCCAAAATTCAAATTTAAAACATAGATCAGAAAAGAAGATAATAACATAGAATAGAATAAATTAGAATAGAATATAGATGTCTTACAAATTTCATAAAGAATATAATAGTATAAAATAGATTAGAAAAGAATAGAACAAAAAATAAAATAGAAAATAAAATACAGTAGAATAGAAACATATAGCAATCTTCTGAAATTTGAATTGTGAATAGTATAGAATCAGCTATTCTTCACAATGAATTTGGATCGATTAAATATTTTTGATTATGAATTTGATTCCAATTTGAATTCAGTTCGAATCCATTGGAAAAATTTGAATCTGGTCGAAAGTAAATAAACTAAACGAATTTCGTTATTAATGCGACAAAATGAAATGAGTAACTTAGCGATTTGATCCGAAATGAAACAAAACTAATGATTTTGTTCTGCACATGTCTAGACTTCAGTGGGAGTGCCTGAATATATTTTTTTTAAAACATAAATAACCTTCTCCTCCTCCTAGTAACTAGCTTTCCATTGGCTGAAATAAAATTGCCCAAGCCTGAATACATCTGAAAAAAAAAATGCAGGAAAAAAAAACATTCCAAAATTGCATGTAAACGCTTTTCCTGGGGGGTGAATGCAGCCCAAGTATTTGGTGTTTCGGACACATCACACTGAGAAATCTCCGGATCTAATCTGAAAGATCTGGGATTTGTGGAAGGCAGTCGGAGCCGAATTCTGCTGATATCCTATTCTAAGGCTACTTACTTGGCATGGTAAAGCTGAGAGTCATTTCCTCCTCCAGGGATCTGTGGCTGACAATACAGAATAATACATCTCCGGGTTCAGCGTCGGTAGACGGCTCCACAGTCAGCTCACTGGTCACACTAAATGTCCCATCGCTGTTCCCCAAAGGTGTTGTGAAAGAAACGTCCTTGTCCCAAGGTGAGCTCCTGCTGTTACTTTTACTGGATTTAACCCATCGGATCTTCACAGCTTCTGGGTAAAAATTACTGACTTCACAACGGACAGATCCCGTGATTCCAAGTTCAATGTGTTGATCATGGCTCAGCGCCGTCTGCGGCTTAACTGTACAAGGAAAGACAATTATTCATTATTTCTATACTAAAGGCTAATTCCACTTAAAGTGTCACTAAACCCCCAACAGTACAATCAGTCTGTAGATGCAGTAAAGCATGCTTGTTATACTCACTGTGGTAATAACAGGTAAGGTGTGGCAGCTTAGTTGTGCCCCCCAGTAGGTAAATTACTACACCTTCTACCTTCATCCATCAGAAGGCGCCGTGCTGTGCAGCACAAGGGTCTCAGCCTTTGGGCTGGGTGTATGTAAATTTATTGTATATTCCAGCATTTGTGGTTTTATTTATTTGCTACATCTAAGTAAAATTCTGATGTGACAAAAGCTGGTGTTGGGATTGCTTTCCTCGTTCGTGACTTCACTGTATCCTCGGGAGCCCACCCCGGTACACGGCTTACAAATGCAGGGTCCGGGGAGATTGGATACAGTGAATGCAGGGTCCGGGGAGAGCGGATATAGTGAATGCGGGGTCCGGGGAGATTGGATACAGTGAATGCAGGGTCCGGGGAGATTGGATACAGTGAATGCAGGGTCCAGTCAGAGCGGATATAGTGAATGCGGGGTCTGGGGAGACCAGATATAGTGAATGCGGGGTCCGGGGAGAGCGGATATAGTGAATGCGGGGTTCCGGGGAGAGCGGATATAGTGAATGCGGGGTCCGGGGAGAGCGGATATAGTGAATGCGGGGTCCGGGGAGAGCGGATATAGTGAATGCGGGGTCCGGGGAGAGCGGATATAGTGAATGCGGGGTCCGGGGAGAGCGGATATAGTGAATGCGGGGTCCGGGGAGAGCGGATATAGGGAATGCGGGGTCCGAGGAGAGCGGATATAGTGAATGCGGGGTCCGGGGAGAGCGGATATAGTGAATGTGGGGTCCGGGGAGAGCGGATATAATTTTGATTCGAAACAAAACAAATCTCATGTGACTAGAGTAGATGTGGAGCCTTTTCATGATCATAGGATGGCTGTGTTACTTTTGAGGTCTTGGCTGGATTATATGGCTGCTCGGGTTGCAGTCTGGACTATTCATCTCCACATACTATATAGTAGTGAGGGAGTCCAGATTTTTTTTACAATTTTACACCTGGTGAAGACAGCTCTCTGTGAATGACCCATGCACTATTGGGTTGATTTACTAAAGGCAAATAGACTGTGAACTTTGCAGGAGCAGTTGCTTCAGAGCTTAATAAATGAGCAAAAGCTGTGCTGACTTCCATCGTCCAATTATGTGCAAGCAAACGTGCATTTTTTTCAGTTTTCCTTGCAAATGATTGGGTATTTGCAAAGTGAATCTTTATCTCATGCACAAAGCTCTGGAGCAATTGCACCTTGTATGGTGCACAGTCTATTTGCCTTTAGTAAGACAACCCACATGTGTGAGTATAATTATTTTTATTCCTTTCATTATCAATAAATGCATTATCGGCACTGTCTAGTGCACCTAATGTTTCTCTTTTCTTGCGGATCTCACTGTGCACCTGATACTTGCAGAGTAGATGTAGCGGAGTCGGAATCTGGAGTGAAGATAACAAAGCAGCGATAGACCCCTTCATCTGTGATCTGAATGTTGGGTATGAAAAGACTGGCATTGCCTTGTTGGAGGTCTTTGTCACGCATGTGAGATCCGGGCCTCAATGGCATATGCTGGTAACTACTAAAACCATAAACCTCATGTTCAGTTCCATTTTGTAATCTGAGAGTCCAGACAACTGCTAGTTTCTCTAGATTCAGCGGTATTGGGACACCAGACAGCCGACAAGAGATGGTGACATCTTCTCCTCTAAGGGCTTCAGAAGGAACATCTTTCCCAGTAACTCTCAACCATCGAACCTGAAAATCACCTAAAAAATTAGAACAAAAAAGAGTGAATACAATTGTACAGGATCACTTGGGACAGAGGAAACTAAACTGCTAACGTAATCCAGTATAACACTGCAATGGCACTAAAACCACTTATGGACCCCCCCCCCCCCCGCAATGTACTGTGGACAGGCGGGCCGTGCAGGCAAAGCAACATACTGGTCTGTCATTGCCTGCTTTTGGGTTTAGGGAGCAAGCATGAACGCCCCCACCACCGACACCTACTGTGATTGTACACAGCGGGAGTCTGTTAGCAAGTCTGACTGGTTCCACGACACAATTCAGGACTAGGACCTGCTGATCAGCTGTGTCCAATCACAGCACAGAGCTCTGTGTTGATGAACAATCTGTACACAGAGGAAGATCTATGGTTCTTATTTCTGCAAAGCAGGGATGAGAAACAAAGATCTGTTAGTAAAAGCAGCACATAATACACACATTACACATTGTTGGGCACATATTTATTCCCTTGATCGCCCCTAGATGTTAACCCCTTCCCAATTTTGGTCTTTTTTGTATCGCAAAACATAAAAAACCCAGTAGTGGTCAAATACCACCAAAAGAAAGGGCTATATGTGTGAAAAAATGATATAAATTTCATTTGGGTATAGCATTGCATAACTGTTCAATTACCACTTAAAATAGCGCAGTTGCAAATATCAAGAAATGCCCTGGACATGAAGGGGGTAAAACCTTCCAAAGGCCAAGTGGTTAGACCGGGATCCAGCAAGGTGATTTGACAATGGAATCAGTAATGGTAACCCTCCAGTATGCTTCAACCTGAGGTTCTACACTCCTATATCCCCTCTGAATCCAAGATGTGGTGCAGATGCAATCAGTTGGAATTCTGTTTCATATTTTCTGACTATGCCCCTTGATTCGGCCTTTCTGAGAGAAGGTAGAAGATTTACTGTGTCAAGTAAAGTGTGAAGGTCCTCAACCTTCTTGGCCTCCCTTTCACAGATATACCCAAAACCTCTAAAAAATTGACCACCCATATCCTAACAGAAGGTACGAGACCTATCCCTCTCCACTGGAGGACAACTGTTGTCCTGTCTCAGCCAGACCTACTGGACACAGTTATGGAAATTAGGAAGATAGAACATCTGATGGCTAACATTTGGGATAGACTGGAGACATCCTCTCAGATATGGGCACTGTGGGATCAGCCATCTTTTAGAGCTTTCTTTTGGTGGTATTTAACCTCCCTAGCGGTCTGATTATGTCAGTATTTCTGTGCTCAAAGTGGTAAATTTTTTTGCATGGAAATATGTTGTTATTTTATTGTAGGCCTGTAATTTTTAGGAATAACTCACTGAAATCTGTCCGAACAAGAATCTAGAAAACATCCCGGGTATGATAAAATTTGAAACACGAAATCATAAATTATAATATAATAAATAATCGTAAAAAATAATAATATAATAATAAATTTAATTCAATAATATAATCAAACCAAAAACACTGAAATGTGAAATAGAGCGCCAAGTTCGCACATCGCTGAGCTCAGTCGCAGAATCGTTTTCAGTGTCTGATGAGGAATTTCCCCCACCAATCATTATCACTCAATTCTGCAAGTGGTTCTGATTTACTATCGCTGTTCTCTAGCCGGTCTAAACCACTTTTGACCTAAAGGGACGCTTTTTGGACATTTCTCAGTTTCTAGGCAGAAAGAACAGTAAAAATGCAGGCAGGGCGCCGGACAAAGCACTCGGGACAACATGTATGTGAAATGGTTTGATACAGTAATGGAATACTACCAAATTTTAGTGTATTGAGTGAATGTCACTTTTAAAATTTTTGAATTTCCAGCCGGTTCCATCCCCGGTATGTCCTGATGCTCCCAGGGACCGGAACCCGGACAACGGATGCCGGCATCGGCTAGAGGAGATAGCCGGGGACGCTGCAGGGGGGACATTGCGGGAGCGCAGCACAAGGTAAGTGAAACAGGGATCCCGGAGCAACGCTGCAGGGCCATCCTGAGTGTAGCTCGGGGTTACCGCTTTTGGTACTGAAAGTTTACCCCAAGCTACACTCGGGAATACCTCCAGGGGGGTTAAATCACCACTGGGTTATTTTTTTTATTTAATGCTATATAAACAAAAAAAAATACTCAAAATTTTTAAAACAAAAATCCATTTTTCTTAATTTCTGTTATAAAATTTTCCAAGCAAAAAATATTTCATCATAAATTTAGACTAAAATGTATTCTGTTACAGCTCTTTGGTAAAGATTCCCCAAATCAGTGTTTATTATTTAATCTGTAGCAAAGTTATAGACTCTACAAACTATGGGATATACAGTATATTTGAAAATTGATCTACCCTGCTGTCCTGACGTCCGGTCTCAAATCTTGAGGCCTTCAATGTCAAGACAGTACAAATACCCCACCAAACGTCAGGATAGTACAAATACCCCCAAATGTCAGGACAGTACAATACCCACAAATGTTAGGATAGTACAAATACCCCCTAAACATCAGGATACTACAAATACCCCCCAAATGCCAGGACAGTACAAATACCCCACAAATGTCAGGACAGTAAAAATACCCCCCAAATGCCAGGACAGAACAAACACCCCCCAAATGCCAGGATGGAACAAACACCCCCCCAAATGCCAGGACAGAACAAATCCCCCCCCCCCCCAAATGCCAGGACAGTACAAATCCCCCCCCCCCCCAAATGCCAGGACAGTACAAGTCCCCCCCCTCCAAATTTCAGGAAAGTACAATACCCCCCTAAATCCCCCCTAGATGTCAGGGCAGTACAAGTACCCCCAAATCTTAGGACAGCACAATACCCCCAAATGACAGGACAAGTACCCCCAAATGTCAGGACAGGACAAATACCCCCAAATGTCAGGACAGGACAAATAACCCCCCCAAATGACCCTTTTTTGGAAACTAGACAGTCTTAGGTATTTAATCATGTGATTGCTATGACTGGCCATAACGCTCACATGATATCCCGGCTCACAGCAGATGGGTATTGAGCTCAGTGATCCACTGCGTCCATCAGATGGCGGATGAGTTCCTACTTACCATTTGAAGGGAAAATCCTGACATCCTGGGTCACATTACGTGGAATTACAAGAGTTTCTTTGACCTTTCTAGATGTAGGGTTCATATCATACACATAATCTGCTTTCCATCGGTGGTGGGTTGGAATGCACAGATGTATTTTTGAACATGAGTGGTGGTGACGCAAGATTAAAATGACTTCCATTATGACTGACACTGATTATACATGTTACTTGTTATAAAAAATAACAGGCTGTATGTATGGTTGATATGAGGTATAATCACTTGGGAGCGCTTCCTAATTTTGGGGAGGTGTCCATGCTGTACGTAAGAAACATCTTAATAAAAAGACAACTTTGAAGTAGGTAGTGTTTGCCAAAAAAAACATTGATTTTTTTGTGTAGCAGCAATAATTGATGTGTTGGAAGCAGTAGAGGCAATACAGCCAAAAACTAACAAAGTATAGACTTTAAAATAAGAAAGCTAAAGCTATTAACATCATATACACTGCCAAACAGGGACAAAGAAAGTCACAGCGCATAGCTTGTTGGGATCTTCTATTCAGTAGCACAATGTATTGTGTACAAACCACAAACCATAATCCTCAAACCCACATTGCAGAGATGACGCAGTTAAAAAAAATGAGGCAAGAACATAAAAAAAAACAATTGGAATGGGCCCCAAGGCAGCGATGTAAGAGATAGAATTTTTTTTTTCTCTAGAAAAAAACGATTAACTATTGGCCATTAAGCAAGCATCTCTACTTGGACATTACGTCAGAAGAATAGATGAGGCATATTTTATTTAGATAAAACAAATTTCAGCTTATTATATCACACTCAAGAGCCAGAAATGTTGTACAGACACGCAGCACACCATGTAAGCGTTCTTACTAGGCTGCAATGCAAGACAAAGATTAGGCACAGTTGTGCTCAAAAGTTTGCATACCCTGGCTGAAAATGTGAAATTTGATATTGAAAATATGACTGATCATGCCAAAAAATGCTCTTTTATTGAAGGATGATGATCATATGAAGCCATTTATTATCTAATAGTTGTTTGGCTCCTTTTTAATCCTAATGATAATAGTTAGAGGGGTCAAATTTCGGATAACAGAAATCAGCCAAATGGCCCGGATTAAAAGTTTCCCTCCCCTGGAATGTTTGGCCTTGGTACAGACACACAAGGTGACACACACGGGTTAAAATGCCAATTAGAGGTTAATGTCCCACATCTGTGGCTTTTTAAATTGCAGTTAGTATCAGTGTATAAATAGTCAATGACTGTTAGCTCTTACATGGAAGCACTGACTAGGCTAGATACTGAGCCGTGGGGATCAGAAAGGAACTGTCAAAAGTCCTGCGTAACAAGGAAATGGAACTTTATAAAGATGGAAAAGGACATAAAACGATGTTCAAAATCTTGAATGAATATACCAATCAGTACTGTTAAATCACCTATTAAGAAGTGGAAAGTTCGGGAATCTCTTGATGCCAAGGTCAGGTAGACCAAGAAAGATTGCAGCCACAACTGACAGAAGAATTGTCCGGGATACAATGGGAAACCCATAGGTAACCACAAGAAAAATACAGGCTGCTCTGGAAAAAGACAGTGTGGTTGTTTTGAAGGAGTCCAATATGATGCCACTTGAACAAAAATGAGCTGCATGGTGGAGGTGCCAGAAAGAAGCCTTTACTGCATCAATGCACAAAAAGGCCCGGTTACGCATGTCAGGGTGTTGTCAGGCATATTGTAACCGGGCTTTTTTGTGGCATTGGTGCAGTAAAAGCTTCTTTCTGGCACCTCGACCAAACAGCTCATTTTTGTTCAAGTATCACAGTATTGTACTCCTTAAAAACAACCACACCATATTTTTCCAGAGCAGCCTGGATTTCTTTTGAGGTTGCCTGTGAGTTTTTCTTTGAATCCCGGACAATTCTTCTGTCAGTTTTGGCTGCAATCTTTTTTGGTCTACCTGACCTTGGCTTGGTATCAAGAGCTCCCCGAACTTTCCACTTCTTCATAGGTGATTTATCAGTACTGATTGGCATATTCAAGGCTTTGGACATTTTTATATGTCCTTTTCCATCTTTTATAAAGTTCCATTACCTTGTTACGCAGGACTTTTGACAGTTCTTTTCTGATCCCCATGGCTCAGTATCTAGCCTAGTCAGTGCTTCCACGTAAGAGAAAACAAACTCATTGACTATTTATACACTGACACTAATGGCAATTTAAAAAGCCACAGATGTGGGACATTAACCTCTAATTGGCATTGTAACCCGTGTGTGTCACCTTGTGTGTCTGTACCAAGGCCAAATATTCCAGGGGATGGAGACTTTTGATCCGGGCCATTTGGGTGATTTCTGTTATCATTATGATTTAAAAAGGAGCCGAACAACTATCTGATAATAAATGGCTTCATATGATCCTCATCCTTCAAATAAAAGAACATTTTCTGGCATGATCAGTTATATTTTCAATATCAATGCCAAAATTTCACAATTTCTGCCAGGGGATGCAAACTTTTGAACACAACTGTATGTTTGATCCTCTTAGAATATAAATGAGAGTGTATAGCATACAAGTACCACCGCACGCTGTTTCACCTCCAATGTGAAAGAGACTTTTGCTCAAGTCCCTGCCCATCAGACATGCTACTGGGTGCACAGCACAGCCTTGAAGAAATCTAAGACCCTCAAGAAGGCACAAAGTGAATGCCTCCCCTGGGCCCAAAGAGTCCAGGCGGGTAGATTTTTGACAAAACTCATCCAGAGTCAAGCCTGGGTACAGCAGTGTGTGATTTGATAGGACATCATCCAAATAAACAACACTACTCAAAAAAATGAAAAGAAAACCCATCAGATCTCAATGGGGAAAAAATCTCCTGCTAGATATCTATACTAACATGGACGGGGTAATGTCTCAGGAACGTAAGGATGCCCCATCATTTGATGGAAATGAAAATTATCAACCCAGTCCATTTCATTGCAGCAACTCAAAATGGTCCTCAGTAGTTTGTGTGGCCCCCATGTGCTTGTATGCATGCCTGACAACTTTGGGGCATGCTCCTAATGAGACGACGGATGGTGTCCTGGGGGATTGACTTCCAGATCTGGACCAGGGCATCACTGACCTCCTGGACAGTCTGAGGGGCAACCTGGCAGCGTTGGATGGACCGAAACATGACATCCCAGAGGGGTTCTATTGGATTTAGGTCAGGTGAGCATAGGGACCAGTCAATGGTACCAATTCCTTCATCCTCCAGGAACTGCCTGCACACTCTTGCCACATGAGTCCACCAGTCCTCCAGTGGGGTGTCCCAGGACATCAGGGGGGCCCAAGTAGCTGGGTGAATCGAATGTTGACAGGGAGGGTGATTGGTGCTGCAGGGGGACAATTACTGGAACGGATCCCCTATATGTCTCGCTCTGCAGCAACTGAAAGCCAGTTTCTTCTCCTCTCCCTCCTGTCGGCTTTCAGCTGCTGCAGAGAGAGCCATACAGGGTATCGGTTCCAGTCATTTTCCCCCCATCGCACCCATCAGCCTCCCTGTGCACCATATGTTTCCAACTGCTGCCCGGGCCCCCTGTGTGCTCCCACCCCCGCAGTGCTGACAGCTTCCCTCCTCTCCTTCTATCCTGCAGCTGCAAGCACACAATAGGATCTTTAAGGATCAAGGAAAGCATCCAGTGAATATGGTACATTTACTAGCCCCTTCCTTCCATGAATGAACACAATGAGTGATTGGTACCAATCATACAATGTCTTCAACCATAACTGAAGCATAATAAACTGATTTTTTTTTTTAGAGGGTGGGGGCCCTGTCATGTTGGCTGTATGGGGCCCCATAGTTTCTAACAGCAGCCCTGGTTACAGGAAATACAATGCTTAATTTGATACTCTACTTGAAATAAAGAACTGTCTAATTCTTTTATTCATTCTGTTGTGTAGGCATCCTGGGCATTTATCATATTTTCCAACTCCTCCAACCTGGATCAAAATGGCCAATAATATCTTGACAAGAGAAAAACTGATGTACAGTATAGTAGCCACATAAAGAAAATTATGGAGTTATTGGATTAAAATGATACTAAAGTCTTGGGGTCTTTTTGTTTTATTCAAATAACAAACATGTCTATACCTACCTGCTCTGTAATGGTTTTGCACAGAGCAGCCCCGATTCTTCTCTTCTCATGTCCCCCACCAGTGCTCCTGGCCCCTCCCTCCTGTCGGGTGCCCCCAGAGCAAACAGCTTGCTACGGGGGCACCCGAGCAGGTGTACTCCTAAGCTGCTGCACCGTGTGTCCATTCACTTGCAAAACCACAACTTGGTCCCACTCCCTCCTGATTAACTCACTGGCTGTGATTGACAGAAGAGGGAGCCAATAGCTTCCGCTGCTGTCTCAGGCAATGAGGAGGGAAAGTCCCTGGAGAACAGAGGCTCTTGTTGACATCGCTGGATTGAGAGAGGGGCTCAGGTAAGTATTAATGGGGGGGCTGCTGCACACAGAAGGTTTTTTACCTTCATACATAAAATGCCTTTAGAACCACTTTAATACTCTTCCGGTCATAGCCCCAATAGCTTTGAAAATGAATAGATTGCTCTCTTAATACTAAAAATCCATATTGAATATACTACAGAGCTGATCCTCCTACACATGAGGATGAGATAGAAAAATCAGAGAATCCCCTGCACTCAAGAGTGGTGTGCTGATGATGGATAAATGTCAGGTCTTTGGCACTTAAAATGGCGGCACAGACTTTGCTGCCCTCTAAGGGTCGGGGAAACCCAGAAGAATCGCTGTAAAATAAGGGAAGAAGGGCGCACCAGCCTAGTGCTTTACCTGAGAAAAAACTTTAATAGTACAAGAATAAGTACATACTCACAAGCAACTGTGATAACAATAGTCCAAAGCGACCTGGTCACCAAGTCAACTCCCAAATCATGAGAGGACCCTGCAGATCCTCCAGCCCTGGCTCTAAGGAAGAGAGGAGCACCCCCCGAAATGTGTCACCCATCTGGGCCCTTGTACTATTAAAGTTTTTCTCTCAGATAATGCACTAGGCTGGTGCGCCCTCCTCCCCTTATTTTACATGAGGATGAGACCCCTATTTTGGGATATTTATCACTTTCCCTATTTCTAACTCTGTACTGAGACATTTTGACATTAGACCATGGGAACAGCTTCTTGATCCATCTCCTTATTTCTACATAAATGTCATCTGATCAATAACTGATGTCTATTGGATGTTGCATTTCTCTATCATGTGTATCTTCTTGGTTTCTGAATGATATGTAAAAGACACATATTGTATTGCACATTGCTCCAATTGGTTATGATAAGCCCTACCAGCAAATGTTTCTTTTGTGTACGCCCGATGTGGGGGGTATTGTTGGATTGGAAGGTAGGGGCTTCATTCTTTTGGGGGAAAAAAAATTATGGTTCTTTACCTGTAAACATGTTAAACATTCAACAAAAAAATCTTGTCCAGTTAGCATTAATTACATTTTGATATTTTTATTGTAAGTACCGGTGCTTTTCTATAAATGCAGTTTGACTTACTGGAAAGCAAGGGGCCCAAAATGTTATCTCCCAATAAAATCAGCCAATTACATTATTGCACCTTTCTATCTGTCCGTGTTAACATTAAAGTCACAAATAAAACTAAAACCTTTTTGTTTCGCTAAAAGTCAATTTCTAGTTTGATCTTTTATTAATTCCATTCTTCTTTAAGTTCTACTTTGTAAATCTTCTTTTCTTTTAATACCCTTTCTGCCAAAACCTTCCTGTTAGTAAGTTTTGTTTCCCATAAATAAATTTTCTTGTTTTTCTTGCTTTGACCTTTACAAATCTTGTAGAACTTCATGAGTTGTTGGCAGATAGAGAAGAATGTAACCATTCCTGTTGGTTTCTTTAACCCCTTAACGCCGGATCGTCCCAGCGTGAAGAGGAGTTTCTGCTCCGGGAGGTGGGCGGGACAGGGCTTAGTGTCATGTGACCGCCGTCACGTCACGGTGGTCACATGATCGGGAAAGGTCCCGATCGCAAGAGGAGACCGGGACCTTTCGGTGAGTACCTTACATGTGTGCTGGGAGTGCGCAGGGCACGTGCTCTCAGCACATGTATTTTGTATATTGAACGCAAATGTGTGGTTGCTCGGCGTCTAGGCCCAAACGCCGGGAAGCCGCACATTTGCGTGCGGCTGGCGTGAAGGTGTTAAAATAAGTATTTTCATGAATTTTATCTTCCTGTACACATATTTCTTCCTATACACAATGTCAGGGCTCCAGGTATGACCAGAGGTGTGTGGACTGACACAGGGAAATGGTATAAACAATATGATTTATTAAGACTAACAATACAAAACGCAGTGCAAAACTAAACAAACACAGTGCAAACAAACCAAACCACCCACAGATAACAATACATACAATGCCAGAGTCATCAGGCAGGCCGGGTCAGTAGCAAACGGTCAAACGGAGTACCAGGAACAGGCGGGAGAGTGGTCGGGGTCACAAGCTGGGTTCAGTAACTCACGGGCAGCGCGGTGCAGAGGGTCAGGCAGAGAATGGTCAGGGTCACAAGCCAGGGATCAAACAGGAGAAGTCAGCAGAGGTCAGGATCAGGCAGGGTCGGCAACAAGTCAGGCAGAAACAGGAACAGGAACGCAGGTTACTAGATACAGGGGCCCATGGAAAAACACACACCAAGGCCCTGACTGTGAGTCTGGCCATTCCTTAAATACAACCCCTGCAATCAGCTTCAGGTGTTTGGCTGACTGCAGGGGTGAGTCTCTGATTGCTGAGAGCACCCGCTGGCCAGCCCTGGTACTGCAGCCCACAAGGCAGGTGAGTCCCACCATTATTGGCAAGTCCATTCCTGACACACATATATTATCTTTAAGTATCTTCTCTCTTTTTGATAATTAAAGCAAAAGCTAAAAAAATTAATTCTTATTCACTTCTTTTAAAGATAATAAAAGGGATCTCTAATCTCTTCACTAAATTATAGATATGTCACCTACGAAACGTTTTACTTGTAACGTATACTTGTGCCTATTTTTTCGGTAGATTTCTCTCTCCCATTTATCCATATAAAAAATTGGAAGACTTGGTGAAAATGTGGCTCCCATTGCTGCTCTGACATTTTGTGAATTATACTGTCCACCAAATCAGAGATGATGTTCTAAACAAAAACACAAGTATTCCATAACATTCTTTCTGTGCTGGGGGTCTCGGTCTCTCTCTCTCCCACTTCAATGCCTTCCTTATGTTGGATAAAAGAAGCGGGAAACATCTGTTGTAGAAAGTATACAGCAAATCCCTTCTCATAATTAACTTCCTGTAAATATTGAATAAATGTTTTGTATCCCAAAGATATTTATATAAAAAATATAAATAATTGTGCGCTGTCACAAATAAAATGTGCCAAATGTGATATCACTCTGCTGCAAACACCAAATGTATGTTCCTCACATAAACAGAGACCAAAAAATAAAATACAAGTGTTGTGCTGCCATAATAATATCATATACCCAAATGATGAATAAATATTCTTGTGCAAATTGTAAAACCTTCACTTTCAATCATATAAGCCAGGGGTGTTAAACCCAATGTCTTCGACAGTCGCATCAGCCTTATAGTTGCCCTCAAAGGGCCGGTTGAATCTGTAAGACCATATAAATGTATCTACCATATAAATGCTCATTCAGCGTTACCTATAAGGCTACGCTCACACTAGCTTTGTCAGCAGGCGTCACTCAGGCATTTGGGAAGCATTTTTAATGCTTCTCAAATGCATATGAAAATTCTGTACATGGCAGCACACAGTGCTGTTCACACTGAAGCATTAGCTTCACCTCACATTGTGTCATGGCAAAACTGACGCCTCATGTCCAGTCAGGAGGAGTTGAAGCCTCCCATTCAAGTCTATGGTGACGCTCCTCAAACACCTGGCAGGCATTGGTGGAGCGTTAACACCATTAAACTTCATTATAGGTGGTTGTGGTGCAGTTTTAATGCTTTGAAAATGCCTATCAAACGCCTCACAAAGCGCATAAGGCATTTGGGGAGCGTTAAAAATACTTCCCAAATGCCTGTCTAACGCCTGTCAAATGCTATAGGGGCATTTTGGCAGGAGTTAGAAATAAAGTCAAGTGTGAACACAGCCTAACTATGTCTCCTCCTCTCCACTTCCTCTTCCTCTTTCTGTAGGATTCCCTCAAGGTTCTGTCCTTGGGTCCCTCAAGGTTCCGTCCTTGGACCCCTTCTCTTCTCCATCTACACCTCTCCCCTTGGTCACTTGATAAACTCCCATGGCTTTAAGTACCATCTCTATGCTGATGACACACAAATCAATCTTTCTACTCCTCACCTCAGCCCTTCAGTTGCATTACTAACCTACTAAGTGACATATCGGCATGGATGTCACTCCACTTCCTCAAACTAAATATTTCCAAAACTGAGCTCATGCTATTCCCTCCAGCCTGTCCCCCCTCCCTTGACTTAGCCATCAAGATCAATAACACAACCATCAGTCCCTCCCTCATGCCAGGGTACTAGGTGTAATCCCAGACTCCCATCTGTCCTTTCATCCCTAAATCCAATCACTGTCAAAATCTTGTAGACTTCACCTCTGCAACATCTCCAAGATACGCCCGTTCTTAACCTCGGAAACAACTAAGCAACTCATTCACTCCCTGGTTATATCTCACCTTGACTATTGTAACTCCCTCCTCACTGGCCGACCTCATCGCAGGCTATCCCCTCTTCAGTCTTCATGAATGCTGCTACCAGACTCATCCACCTTACTAACTGTTTGTCAGGGCTCCCAGGTGTGACCAGAGATGTGTGACTGACGCAGGGAAACGCAGACCTCAGATATGTTATAAACAATATAATTTATTAACACTAACAATACAAACATAAACGCAGTGCTATACTAAAACATAATACAGTGCAAACAAACCAAACCAAACCACCCACAGATAACAGTACATACAAGCAAGCGTCGTCAGGCAGGCCGGGTCAATATCAATAGGGCAGGTAGGTACAGGGGGAGCAAGCGGAGATTGGTCAGAGTCACAAGCCAGGGATCAGAACAGGTAGCAAGCAGCGTGGTACAGAGGGTCAGACAGAGGGATGGTCAGGAGCGAGCCGGGATCAGAGCAGGAGAAGTCAGCAGTGGTTCAGAAACAGGATGCAGGACAGAAACAGGATGCAGGACAGAAACAGGATACAGGGCCCAGGACAAACACACACCAAGGCAGAGTCTGTGGGTCTGGCCATCCCTTAAATACCCCAGCATAATCAGTTACAGGTGTTAGCTGGCTGCAAAGTTGAGTCTCTGATTGCTGGGAACACCCGCTGGCCAGCCCTGGTACTGCAGATCAAAAGGCAGGTGAGTCCCACCATAGCTGGCCAGTCCATTCCTGACAGTACCCCCCCCTCAAGGAGCGGCCTCAGGACGCTCCAAACAGTCCTAGCTGGGAAAAATGTTCCACCGCCCGGGTCTGGTAACTGGCGGGATATCAAAGACTGGCACACCGGGCAGGACTCCGGGCAGAGGCACATCGGGCTGGACTCCGGGCAGAGGCACATCGGGCTGGACTCCGGGCAGAGGCACACCGGGCTGGACTCCGGGCAGAGGCACACCGGGCTGGACTCCGGGCAGAGGCACACCGGGCTGGACTCCGGGCAGAGGCACACCGGGCTGGACTCCGGGCAGAGGCACATCGGGCTGGACTCCGGGCAGAGGCACATCGGGCTGGACTCCGGGCAGAGGCACATCGGGCAGGACTCCGGGCAGAGGCACATCGGGCAGGACTCCGGGCAGAGGCACATCGGGCAGGACTCCGGGCAGAGGCACATCGGGCAGGACTCCGGGCAGAGGCACATCGGGCAGGACTCCGGGCAGAGGCACATCGGGCAGGACCCCGGGCAGAGGCACATCGGGCTACCAGGCGAAGCAGCAGGCAGCGGGCCACCGGGCGGAGCGGCAGGCACCGGGCCCCCGGGCGGGGCGACAGGCACCGGGCCCCCGGGCGGGGCGACAGGCACCGGGCCCCCGGGCGGGGCGACAGGCACCGGGCCCCCGGGCGGGGCGACAGGCACCGGGCCCCCGGGCGGAGCGGCGGGCGCCGGACCCCCAGGCGGAACTACAGGTCTCGGGCCCTCAGGCGGAGCGGCGGGCGCCGGACCCCCAGGCGGAACTACAGGTCTCGGGCCCTCAGGCGGAGCGGCGGGCGCCGGACCCCCAGATGGAGCAACAGGTCTCGGGCCCTCAGGCGGAGCGACAGGCATCGGACCCCCAGGCGGGGCGACAGGCATCGGGCCCCCAGGCGGGGCGACAGGTATCGGGCCCCCAGGCGGGGCGACAGGCATCGGGCCCCCAGGCGGGGCGACAGGCATCGGGCCCCCAGGCGGAGCGGCGGGCGCCGGACCCCCATGCGGAGCGGCGGGCGCCAGACCCCCAGGCGGAGCTACAGGTCTCGGGCCCTCAGGCGGAGCAACAGGTCTCGGGCCCCCAGACGAAGCGGCGGGCACCGAGTCACCAGGCACGACAGTGGGCACCGAGTCGTCTGGCAAGACTGCGGGCACCGAGTCAACTGGCGGAACAGCGGGCATCGAGTCAACTGGCGGAACAGCGGGCACCGAGTCGTCTGGCAAGACTGCGGGCACCGCGTCGTCTGGCAAGACTGCGGGCACCGCGTCGTCTGGCAAGACTGCGGGCACCGCGTCGTCTGGCAAGACTGCGGGCACCGAGTCGACTGGCGGAACAGCGGGCACCGAGTCGTCTGGCAAGACTGCGGGCACCGAGCCAACTGGCGGAACAGCGGGCATCGAGTCAACTGGCGGAACAGCAGGCACCGAGTCGTCTGGCAAGACTGCGGGCACCGAGTCGTCTGGCAAGACTGCGGGCACCGAGTCGTCTGGCAAGACTGCGGGCACCGAGTCGTCTGGCAAGACTGCGGGCATCGAGTCAACTGGCAAGACTGTGGGCATCGAGTCAACTGGCAAGACTGCGGGCATCGAGTCAACTGGCGGAACAGCGGGCACCGAGTCGTCTGGTAAGACTGCGGGCACCGAGTCGACTGGCAAGACTGCGGGCACCGAGTCGACTGGCAAGACTGCGGGCACCGAGTCGACTGGCAAGACTGCGGGCACCGAGCCAACTGGCGGAACAGCTGGCTTCGAGTCGTCTGGCAAGACTGCGGGCACCGAGTCAACTGGCGGAACAGCGGGCACAGAGTCGTCTGGCAAGACTGCGGGCACAGAGTCGTCTGGCAAGACTGCGGGCACAGAGTCGTCTGGCAAGACTGCGGGCACAGAGTCGTCTGGTAAGACTGCGGGCACAGAGTCGTCTGGCAAGACTGCGGGCACAGAGTCGTCTGGCAAGACTGCGGGCACAGAGTCGTCTGGCAAGACTGCGGGCACAGAGTCAACTGGCGGAACAGCGGGCATCGAGTCAACTGGCGGGACTGCGGGCACCGAGTCGTCTGGCAAGGCTGCGGGCACCGAGTCGTCTGGCAAGGCTGCGGGCACCGAGTCGTCTGGCAAGACTGCGGGCACCGAGTCGTCTGGCAAGACTGCGGGCACCGAGTCGTCTGGCAAGACTGCGGGCATCGAGTCAACTGGCAAGACTGCGGGCATCGAGTCAACTGGCAAGACTGCGGGCATCGAGTCAACTGGCGGAACAGCGGGCACGAGTCGTCTGGTAAGACTGCGGGCACCGAGTCAACTGGCAAGACTGCGGGCACCGAGTCGACTGGCAAGACTGCGGGCACCGAGCCAACTGGCGGAACAGCAGGCTTCGAGTCGTCTGGCAAGACTGCGGGCACCGAGTCAACTGGCGGAACAGCGGGCACAGAGTCGTCTGGCAAGACTGCGGGCACAGAGTCGTCTGGCAAGACTGCGGGCACAGAGTCGTCTGGCAAGACTGCGGGCACAGAGTCGTCTGGCAAGACTGCGGGCACCGAGTCGTCTGGCAAGACTGCGGGCACCGAGTCGTCTGGCAAGACTGCGGGCACCGAGTCGTCTGGCAAGACAGTGGGCTCCGAGTCAACAGGCACGACAGTGGGCACCGGGTCATCAGGTATCGGATTGTCTGGCTCGACAGCGGGCATCGGGTCACCAGGTATGACAGCGGGCACTGGGTCACCAGGCATCAGGTCATTTGGCTTGCCAGCGGGCACCGCGTCATCTGGCAAGGCAGTGGGCACCGGGTCACCAGGTATGACAGCGGGCTCTGAGTCAATTGGCACGACAGCGGGCACTGGATCAGGTACCGGATCATCTGGATCAACAGCGGGCATCGAGTCAACTGGCCTAATAGGATCGTTGGGCTGGATCAGTTCATCATGCTGAGTAGCGGCATCAGGCTGAATGCAGGCATCAGGCCGAGTAGAGGCTTCAGGCTGAGTCACGGAAGGCAGGCTCACCGGTTTGGATACTGGCAGGATGGTATTGGTTGGAAAGAATTTTCGCTTTTTTCTGGTTTTAACTACTGGAGCACTGCAAGTAAATGCAGGTCTGCAAACGAATGGAGCAGCTGGAGACAGAGAAGAGCTGGAGGATGGAACAGGAGAGGGAGCAGTTGCTACAGAGGGCTTTTTTACAAGGTTAAAGGCAGGATAGGTGCAGCGAGTGGGAACAGGGTACTGACATGCGGTAGATAGCCAAGTATACTGGGCTGTAACTGGAGGAGCTGTTGGGAATACAGGAGTAGAGTTAGAAGCAGGACTGGGTCTTTGTAAGCTGACTGAGGCTGGGTGCAACAAGTCTGTCCATGTCTGCAGTAGGGGTTGAACAAAGCTGAGCTTACACAAAGCCTGTCTGGTCAATGACTGCACTGCGTTTATACAATCTCTTAGTACCTGTGGTGAACATGTGGAATAACGCTCCAGAAAGTAACCCACATCATCCTCTAATAACCACACCAGGGACTCTACCTGGTCTGCACTAAATGGTGGCAAAAATTCATCCCTGCATTCGGGGGAACCAGATGAAACCAACTCAACACAAACCTGAATCAATGGCTGCACCATAGAGAAATCTGTGCCCTGATCTACTAGAACATGAGCGAGCCGGATACATTCTAGCAGTTCATCCCGGGTATACTCCTTCAGAGTCTGATAAGCATACTCTCTGTCATCAAGCACTAGCAGATATAAATACACAACCTCATCCAGATCCATCCTTCCCATCAACAAGCCAAGATGGCTTCCCTGTGCAGCCACTTCTGGTCAGGATTGGCCTTGGTGTAATGTCAGGGCTCCCAGGTGTGACCAGAGATGTGTGACTGACGCAGGGAAACGCAGACCTCAGATATGTTATAAACAATATAATTTATTAACACTAACAATACAAATATAAACGCAGTGCTATACTAAAACATAATACAGTGCAAACAAACCAAACCAAACCACCCACAGATAACAGTACATACAAGCAAGCGTCGTCAGGCAGGCCGGGTCAATATCAATAGGGCAGGTAGGTACAGGGGGAGCAAGCGGAGATTGGTCAGGGTCACAAGCCAGGGATCAGAACAGGTAGCAAGCAGCGTGGTACAGAGGGTCAGACAGAGGGATGGTCAGGAGCGAGCCGGGATCAGAGCAGGAGAAGTCAGCAGTGGTTCAGAAACAGGATGCAGGACAGAAACAGGATACAGGGCCCAGGACAAACACACACCAAGGCAGAGTCTGTGGGTCTGGCCATCCCTTAAATACCCCAGCATAATCAGTTCCAGGTGTTAGCTGGCTGCAAAGTTGAGTCTCTGATTGCTGGGAACACCCGCTGGCCAGCCCTGGTACTGCAGATCAAAAGGCAGGTGAGTCCCACCATTATTGGTGAATTCATTCCTGAGAGAGGGTGTGTTGCACTTGTCTGCTGAGCTCCAGAAAGGCCCGAGAAGCCTGGGGCTAAAGTGCCCTGCCCAGCCCAGGCAGGATGGCGGATCCTGGGCCTGGGTCCAGCGGGGAGAAGGCCCTGGAGGGGCCTAGTACCGGCCTCTCTTTTCCACCAGTAGAGGACCTGGGAATGGCCCCTAGGAAGGGGGAAGTTTATTCTGCCTACCGGGACCGTGTGGCCGCTCGGGCCAGGTTAATAGAGAAGGAGGAAGCCAAGCTCCAGAAGCTGACTCTGGAGCTAAAGAAGCTCCGGTCATCCTACGACCGTGTATGGTCTACTAAGCGGCAGGCTATGAAACCGGACCTGGAGGCGCTGGAACTTCGTGTGTCACAGCAGGGGAGGTATGTGGCGGCGCTGCAGCGCCAGAGCGGCGTCCTAAGCGAGAAGTATCTGAATGAAGCGAGATTTAAGGCTGCAAGAAGCCGCAGTGTTGCGGCGATGCGGGGTCCGGTGGAGGAGGCCTCTTCGGTGGAGGAATTGTCGGGGGAGTTGCTGGTGGAAGGCGAGCAGGGGCAGGCTGAGCCCACAGCACCCTCAGAGGAAATGGCGTCTATCATGGAAGACAGCGTGGTGGCAGGATCATCAGAGTCCCTCCCCCCTGGGCAGCTGCCTGTGGATTGGGGGACCCAGGTGGAGGAGGAGGAGATAGTGGGCGGATTGCAGTTCCTGGCAGAGGCGGTTGCAGAGCTGCGTGGAGCCGACTTCAGGTTTACGTCCGAGGACTCAGAGGAAGAAGCTGAAAGTGATGTCATCCCCCGCAAGCCGGCTAAGCCGGTGGTGAAAGAGCATGCTGCCTTTGTCATGCTGCAACGCATCCCCAAGGACGTGTTGGCAAAGGCAGGGGAGCCACTGGAAGGGGAGAAGGACTCTGCTGATTGTGTTGGTGAGATGGTTCTGGACACTGGGGTAGCGGGTATAATGCCTGCAAAATTGTCTGAGCTGCAGGTTAGCCCTACAGTCCTGGCTAAGGGTGTTTCCCCTCCGGTGGTGGTCCCACTGGGCCCCGCCCCTTTGGGGGGCATGGTGGCCTCTGGTGTGCAACCAGCAGGTCCCCCGGTTTCTCCTCAGGGGGCTCCAAGTTTTCAGGTCCAGGCTCCTGCGGGTCCGGCTCAGGTGGGTTCTCCTGCTGGTATGGGTGGTCCCCAGCCCCGGGCTCCCCCAGGTCATGGCTCATCAGCATCTGCCCCTTCAGTTGCTGCTGCTGGTGTGGCGGCTTCCCCTGGTCATGCCCCCTTGATGTTGAGTGCCCCTGGGGCTAGATCGGGGCTCAGTTACTCTGCTGCAGTTAGGGGAGGTCAGGGGTCAGTGGGATCGGCCCGGGCAAGGGCAGGTAACCTACCCACTTCCGCCGCAAGGCGAAATGTTGTTCAGTTGAAATGGTCAGGGGAGGGCCCCCCCCTTAGCAGGAGAGAGGTCATAGACCGCATATTAGAAATGGGCTTCCATGCCGCAGATATTTTTGCGTTTATTGCTCCAGTTGGTACTGGAGAATATGACGTGTCCTTCATGCGGCCAGAATTGTTGGACCTCTTTTGGCAGAGGTATGAGGCCACCTTTGTCACCAGCCCTAGGTGGGTGGGCCTAACCCCGAGGCTCGTCTCTCGCCAGTCCCTGATTAAAAAAATAACGGTGCTGGTGAGAAATGAATCCATCCCTGCATCAGATATTGTGGTCTGGCTAAGCAGATATGGGGATGTGATGGGGCCCCTTGGGAAGATCAAGGATGAGAGGGGAATATGGACAGGTGGGTGGACGACCACCGTCCGCTTAAAGGTGGTTGGAAATGTGCTCCAGCACATTCCCTCTTCTGCTTTTCTAGGGAAGGACCGCCTGATAATTTTTTATGCGGGTCAGCCGAGGGTCTGCCACCGGTGTGGGGGCAAGGGGCATTTTGCGGCCACCTGCCCCGTCATTAGATGTTCCCTGTGTCAGGAAATAGGACACCTGGCCAGGGACTGCAATGTTGTCCGATGCAATCTCTGCGGGGAGCTTGGGCATTCATACAACCAGTGCCCGGAGGCCCTCCACAACCTTCCGGTGGGGGAGCTTGAAGCAGAGTTGGATCGGGTAGATGCTGAAGAGGCGGAGGCGGCATTGGAGAGAGCGGCTTCGGTTGCTGTGGCGGCCCTTGTGAGGGAAGGGGAGGTTTCTGTGGCCCCTCCTGTCTCTGTCCCCCCTGTTTCGTCTACCCCTTTGGAGTCCCCTGTTGTTCCCCCTTGTGTGCCGGTTCCTCCTCCCAGGACTAAGAAACAGCTGAGGGAGGCTGCTAAAGGGGCCGGGATGGTTGAGGCTAGGTCTAGTCCCTCAGTGTCTGCTCCCCCCTTGCTCTTGCCGCTGCGGCGGAGTAGGAGGCCCGGTAGGGAGTCCCGTGAGTCCCAAGGTTCTGCTCCGGTAGGGGCTCGGGTGGAGGAGGGGTGGTCCCTGGTGGGTAGGCGGAGTAAGCCAGTTTTGTCCTCAGCAGGGTCGGTGTCCTCTTTAGAGGCGGGGGAGGTGGCCCTGGGGAATAGGTTTGGGGCTTTGTCGGGGGAGGAGGAGGGGTCAAGTGATCCCGCTTCCCCGATGGAGGACGAGGATGCTGGGGGGTCTCTTAAGAGAGTGAGGGACCCTGCCAAGAAAGTCAAGAGGAGGATTAAGAAACGTCCCTCTCAATTATCTTAATGGCAGTTCCCGCTCCGATAAAGGTGGCAACCATTAATGTTGCCAGCATAAAGTCTGTAAGTGCTAGAGAAACAGCCTTATTTTTGATCAGTGGGATGGAAGCTGATATTTTCTTTTTGCAGGAGACCAGGTTGCCCACCTTGGCTGATGTCCATCTGGCCAAGCGTGAGTGGAGGCGTGGGCTCTCCTACTGGTCTCTTGCGGCTGAGCTTTACAGCGGAGTTGCGGTGCTTTTTACCGGCATGGTAACGTGTCGGCGGATAATTGAGGTAGAGATCGGAAGATGTCTGATTCTGGATGTTCTCGTAAGGGGGCATGAGCTCCGTCTCATTAATATCTATGGCCCACAGTCCAAGTGGGACAGGAAGAACCTCTTTGCGAGGATTAAACCTTACCTCTTTACATCCCGGCTGGTAGTCTTTGGAGGTGATTTTAACACCATTACTAGGCCCAAGGACAGGAGAGGCTTCACTGACGGGCTGGGATATGATAGCAATTTTCTAAATGCTATAGTCAGGGAGGCAGGTCTGGTTGACGCTTGGATTCAAAGTGTCCCAGACGGCACGGGTTTCACCTTTAGGAGAGGTAATAGCCAGAGTAGGATAGACAGGTTTTTTTTGAAGGAGAACTCTGCCTTCTCGGCACCTGAGTGTCAGGCGGTGGAGTTTTCCGATCACCTTATGCTATCTGTCACCTTGAATATTTCAGACACGCCGCTGAGAGGAAAGGGCATCTGGAGGATGAATTCGTCTCTGCTGGAGGACGAGGAGGTGAGACGATCTTTCGAGGAGTTCTTTCAGGCGCAGGAGACGGTGCTGGATTTCTGCGGCAGTAGGTCTGAGTGGTGGGAGCTCACCAAAGTGCGGACCAGCAGGTTTTTCAAGGCTATTGGTAAGAGACGGCAGTTTAAACAGTATAACGCCTACCAGCGGTTGCGGAGGAGGCTCGACCGCCTTGTTTCTAGCGGTGGAGATTCGGGGGCAATCTCGGAGGTGAAGCTTCTCCTTAGGGAACTCCAGTATGATCGGCGTGCCTCTTTGGTTCTGGAGAGGGATTATGGGAAATACCACTCGCCTGACCCTTTCCAGAATTGCAAACAGAGTGCAGCAGTTAAGACGATCTCTGCTCTGAGGGATAGTACAGGGTCCCTGGCTAAATCCAGGTCAGGGATTCTGGAGGTCTCCAGGTCCTTTTATGCGGATTTACTGAGTGAGAAACACCTTGACCGGACAGGGATGTCGAGCTTTTTGGAATCCACGCCTGGTCTGGACAGTGATGTCCCTCTGGCGAGTTTGACTGGGGAGATTACTGCAGAAGAGGTGTCCAGAGCGATTGATAGTCTGGCCATTAAAAAGACTCCTGGGCCAGACGGTCTGACTGCCGAATTTTTTAAGGCTTTTAAATCCCGCCTGGCACCTCGTCTCGCGGAAGTGTATAACAGCTGTCTGGATGAGGGATCTCTCCCTCCTTCCATGAGACAGTCTGCAGTTATTCTCCTGTCAAAGGGTAAAGATCCTTCGGCTATTGAGAACTGGCGCCCCATCAGCCTCCTCAATGTCGATAGAAAGGTTCTGGCGAAGATCTTGTTCTGGCGCTTGTCGTCAGTGGCAGACAGTTTGCTTTCTCGTCAGCAGCATTGCTCGGTCCGGGGCAGGAGTACCTTCACAGCGGTGTTAGCTCTCTGGGAGGCTCTGGAGCGATGTAAGGCTGAAGGATGGGGAAAGTACTTGCTGGCGGTGGATCAGGCAAAGGCCTTTGATCGAGTTGATCACAAGTACCTCTGGCATCTCCTGGACCGGTATGGTTTGAAGGGGAGGTTCATCGGCTGGTTGAAGACATTGTACCAAGGGGCGGAGAGCTTCATGTTGGTGAATGGTTGGGTTGGGCAGCCCTTTGAGGTTGGATCTGGGGTGCGCCAGGGGTGCCCGCTGAGTCCCTTGCTCTATGCCTTTGCCATTGACCCCTTCGTCAGGAGGCTAGATGGCGGGGCGGTGAGTGGGGTGCTGGTGGGTGCCACTGGAGATCCGCCTTTGAGAGTTGTGGCTTATGCTGATGACATTTCTGTTTTCATTTCTGGACCGGAGGAGGCGCAGGAGGTGGTTTCAGTAATGGATCAGTATGCCGAGGCATCAGGTTCCAAGGTCAATCAGGACAAATGTGAAGTTCTCTGGGTGGGTAGGGAGG
>NW_028318773.1:955000-960000 GCF_062004578.1 Staurois parvus | reverse complement strand
TCACGTTCTCCATCTCCCCTTCCCCTAACTCCCCCCCCCCAGAGTGCCAAACCATCACCAGCCGCAACCTCCGCAACCTGGACCCGGCCCCCCTCCACTCAGCTGCCGACCGCCTACACGACAGCATCCTTCCACTGTCATGTCCTGACCTAGCCACTAACACGTACAACGATTCACTATCAGCTACCCTAGACTCTCTGGCACCCCTAACCACACGCTACATCAAACCCAGACCGCTCCAACCATGGCAGAACGACCACACTAAATGCCTCAAACGCCGCAGTCGCGCGCTAGAGAGACTATGGCGCAAAACCAGGTCCCCCCGTTCATTCTCCCTCTACAAATCTGCCTTCCTCACTTACACCTCCTCCCTCCATGCCGCCAAGCAGGCTTACTTCGTAAACCTGATCAACACCCTCTCCTCCTGCCCTCGCCGACTCTTCTCCACCTTCAACTCCCTATTCTCCCCCCCCTTCCTCCACTCAGTACCTCACTCACCGCCCACGAAATTGTCACTCATTTCCACAACAAGATTGATGCAATCTGTCAGGACATAGTCAACTCGCAATCTACCTCCCCCCCTAGCCCCCCCCATCTCCCCCTCATCTCTTCCCTCCTCTGACCTCGCAACCGCACTGCCCCCCTCCACACCCAAGACCCCGCTTACCGTAACCCCCCCAGCTCTGCACTCCTTCAGCCCCGCTACCACTGAGGAAGTCACCAGGTTCTTCTCAGAAGCCCGCCTCACTACCTGCCCCCTGGACCCTATCCCCTCTCGATTCCTCCAGTCACCCCCCTCTTCCCTCATCTGCTCCCTCACCCACATCTTCAATCTCTCACTCTCTACTGGCGTATTCCCCTCCCCCCTAAAGCATGCGCACATCACCCCCATACTCAAAAAGCCCTCCCTGGACCCCTCTGACCCAAACAACCTCAGACCCATCTCCCTGCTGCCACTCACTTCCAAACTCCTGGAGCGCTTAGTCTACGACCGCCTAAGCGCCCACCTAACTGACAACAACCTCCTTGATCCACTACAGTCTGGCTTCCGTCCCCTACACTCCACCGAAACCGCCCTCCTCAAAATCACCAACGACCTACTAACCGCAAAAGCCAAAGGCGACTACTCTGTCCTCCTCCTCCTGGACCTCTCCGCGGCCTTCGACACAGTTGACCACCCCCTCCTCCTTAATAAACTACTCTCCCTTGGCATCAGAGACACCGCTCTCTCCTGGTTCTCCTCTTACCTATCCCAACGCTCCTTCAGCGTTTCCTACAATGGTGCCACCTCCCCTTCCCTCCCCCTCTCTGTTGGGGTCCCCCAGGGCTCTGTCCTTGGACCCCTTCTCTTCTCCATCTACACCTCCTCCCTTGGCAAACTCATACACTCCCACGGCTTCAACTCCCACCTCTACGCTGATGACACTCAAATTTACCTCTCCACCCCCCACCTCACCCCCACATTCTCCGCCCGCATCACTCACCTCCTAAACGACATCTCTGACTGGATGTCGCTCCATTTCCTCAAGCTCAACCTCTCCAAAACCGAGCTTCTCGTCTTCCCTCCTGCCCGCACCCCCCCCCCATCCTGTCCATCACTACTAACATCACCACCATCAATCCCGCCCAGCAAGCCAAAGTCCTTGGAGTCATTCTGGACTCTAACCTCTCCTTCCAACCTCATGTCAAATCACTTACAAACACATGCAGGCTCCACCTCCGGAACATCGCCAAAATACGCACCTTCCTTACCCCAGACACCACTAAACTACTCGTACACTCCCTGATTATCTCACGCCTTGACTACTGCAACTCCTTCCTCACCGGCCTACCCCAGTGCAGGCTCTCCCCGTTTCAGACCATCCTGAACTCAGCGGCCAGACTCATCCACCTCACCACCCGCTCCACCTCTGCCACCCCCCTGTCAGGGCTCCGGAGTGTGACCAGAGGTATGTGACTGACGCAGGAAAACGCAGGCTTCAGATATGTTATAAATAATAAGACAATTTATTAAAGACTAACAATACAAACATAAACGCAGTGCAATACTAAACATAACACAGTGCAAACGAACCAAACCAAACCACCCACAGATAACAATATATACAATGCAAGCGTCGTCAGGCAGGCCGGGTCAATAACAATCGGGCAGGTAGGAACAGGGGGTCAGGCAGAGAATGGTCGGGGTCACAAGCCAGGGATGAAACAGGAGAAGTCAGCAGAGGTCCGGAATCAGGCAGGGTCAGCAACGAATCAGAGACAGGAACAGAAACAGGAATGCAGGAACAAGATACAGGGCCCAGGAAAAACACACACACCAAGGCAAAGACTGCAGGTCTGGCCATTACTTAAATACACCTGCATAAGCAGTTTCAGGTGTTAGGCTGGCTGCAGGGTTGAGTCTCTGATTGCCGGGAGCACCCGCTGGCCAGCCTTGGTACTGCAGCCCACAAGGCAGGTGGGTCCCACCATTACTGGCCAGTCCATTCCTGACAGTACCCCCCCCCTCAAGGAGCGGCCTCAGGACGCTCCAAACAGTCCTAGCCGGGCAAAATGTTCCACCGCCCGGGTCTGGTAACTGGCGGGATATCAAAGACTGGCACATCGGGCAGGACTCTGGGCAGCGGCACACCGGGCAGGACTCCGGGCAGCGGCACACCGGGCAGAGGCACATCGGGCTGGACTCCGGGCAGAGGCACATCGGGCTGGACTCCGGGCAGAGGCACATCGGGCTGGACCCTGGGCAGAGGCACATCGGGCTGGACCCCGGGCAGAGGCACATCGGGCTGGACCCCGGGCAGAGGCACATCGGGCTGGACCCCGGGCAGAGGCACATCGGGCTGGACCCCGGGCAGAGGCACATCGGGCTGGACCCCGGGCAGAGGCACATCGGGCTGGACCCCGGGCAGAGGCACATCGGGCTGGACTCCGGGCAGAGGCACATCGGGCTGGACCCCGGGCAGAGGCACATCGGGCTGGACTCCGGGCAGAGGCACATTGGGCAGGACTCCGGGCAGCGGCACATCGGGCAGGATTCCGGGCAGCGGCACATCGGGCTGGACACCGGATCACCAGGTGGGGCGACAGGCACTGGGCCACCAGGCGGAGCAGCAGGCACCGGGCCACCATGCGGAGCAGCAGGCACCGGGCCACCATGCGGAGCAGCAGGCATCGGGCCCCCAGGCGGGGTGACAGGCATCGGGCCCCCGGGAGGGGCGACAGGCATCGGGCCCCCAGGCGGAGCGGCGGGCACCGGGCCCCCAGGAGGGACGGCAGGCACTGGGTCATCAGGCACGACAACGGGCATCGGGTCACCAGGCATCAGGTCATTTGGCTCGCCAGTGGGCACCGCGTCATCTGGCAAGGCAGTGGGCACCGAGTCACCAGGCACGGCAGTGGGCTCCGAGTCAACTGGCATGACCGCGGGCACTGGGTCAGACATTGGATCGTCTGGCCCGACAGCGGGCATCGGGTCACCAGGCATGACAGCGGGCACTGGGTCACCAGGCATCAGGTCATGTGGCTCGCCAGCGGGCACCGCGCCATCTGGCAAGGCAGTGGGCACCGAGTCACCAGGCCCGACAGTAGGCTCCGAGTCAACTGGCATGACCGTGGGCACTGGGTCAGACATTGGATCGTCTGGCCCGACAGCGGGCATCGGGTCACCAGGCATGACAGCGGGCACTGGGTCATCAGGCATGGGATTGTCTGGCTCGACGGCGGGCATCGGTTCACCAGGTATGACAGCGGGCACTGGGTCACCAGGCATCAGGTCATTTGGCTCGCCAGCGGGCACCGCGTCATCTGGCAAGGCAGTGGGCACCGAGTCACCAGGCACGACAGTGGGCTCCGAGTCAACTGGCATGACCGCGGGCACTGGGTCAGACATTGGATCGTCTGGCCCGACAGCGGGCATCGGGTCGCCAGGCATCAGGTCATTTGGCTCGACAGCGGGCACCGCGTCATCTGGCAAGGCAGTGGGCACCGAGTCACCAGGCACAACAGTGGACTCTGAGTCAATTGGCACGACAGCGGGCACCGGGTCATCTGGCGCTGAATCGTCTGGCTCGACAGCGGGCATCGGGTCACCAGGCATGACAGCAGGCACTGGGTCATCAGGTACCGGATCGTCTGGATCGACAGCGGGCACCGGGTCACCAGGTATGACAGCGGGCACTGGGTCACCAGGCATCAGGTCAGTTGGCTCGCCAGCGGGCACCGCGTCATCTGGCAAGGCAGTGGGCACCGAGTCACCAGGCACGACAGTGGGCTCCGAGTCAACTGGCATGACCGCGGGCACTGGGTCAGCCATTGGATCGTCTGGCTCGACAGCGGGCATCGGGTCATCAGGCGTGATAGGATCATCAGGCTGGATCAGTTCATCAGGCTGGGTACAGACATCAGGCTGGGTACAGACATCAGGCTGGATCAGTTCATCAGGCTGGATCAGTTCATCAGGCTGGGTACAGACATCAGGCTGAAGTGCAGGTGCCGAGGCACCAGGCTGAACCACGGAAGGCAGGTTCTCAGACGGCAGGCTCACCGGTTTGGATATTGGCAGGATGGTACTGGTTGGAAAGAATTTCCGCTTTTTTCTGGTTTTAACTACTGGGGTACTGCAAGTAAACGCAGGTCTGCAAACGAATGGAGTAGCTGAGGACAGAGAAGAGCTGGAAGATGGAACAGAGGAGGGAGCAGTTGCTACAGAGGACTTCTTTACAGGGTTAAAGGCAGGATAGGTGCAGCGAGTGGGAACAGGGTACTGACATGCGGTAGGTAGCAGGGTATACTGGGCTGAAACTGGAGGTGCTGTTGGGAATGCAGGAATTGAGCTTTGAAGAAATAGATTAGAAGCAGGACTGGGTTTTTGCAAGCTGACTGAGGCTGGGTGCAACAAGTCTGTCCATGTCTGCAGTATGGGTTGAACAAAGCTCCGCTTACACAAAGCCTGTCTGACCAAAAACTGTCTGACCAAAAACTGATTGTTTATACAATCTCTT
>NW_028318772.1:310000-406803 GCF_062004578.1 Staurois parvus | reverse complement strand
AAAGTGGATGAGACTACAGTGAACACCTGGATACCCCAGGGATGCTGGGCAGTCAGCCCAGATCCCCAACAGCATGATGGAGTCGGCCCAGCCACCTTATCTTCTCTCCAGCGGCTGAGAGGACTTCAGGGAGAAGGACCAGCCTGGCAGGAATGTTCTACAAGAGAGGCAGAAGTTGGCTGGGTGAGTAATGCTATGTTTGGTACAATTTGCTTGGGGAACTGTGTGGGTGCTGGCATTGGGGGACTGGAAGTACAGACTAACTTCGGAGTCCACCCGTCTAGGGTTTTCTCCTGTGTTAGTCTCCTGTCAAAAGGAGAGATATGTGACGGGAGTCACTTTGGGTGGGGGACCCATGGAACACAGCTCACTTTGGAGAGGTGGGGAGACCCCTGTCTCAGCTCCCCATATCCCTATTATGTGTAAGTCGCCCTGTGCTGTTGGGTGCACGGTGATATGTTAATATTGTGTAGACATGTATAGGTGGGGTGGGGGGTTTTGGATTGTCTAATGCCATGTGGTTGCATCCCATTGTTCTATTGTGTGTCTTGCTTGGGAGCAAACTATTATGGAATGTACGTGTTTGTGTATTGGCTTGGTGGGGGTGGGGGGGTGTCTGCTGATGTGTCTCTTGTTGCTAGATGTGGTTTGCCCCATCCGATGTCATTATGCAGGGAGGGGCGAATTGTTCCCTAGAATGTATATATCTTGTATCTATGTTAAAACAAAGGAGTCTATTTCCTGGTTTCCTTCCAAGACTGGTGTCGTCTAGTTTTGTATGGTCAGCGGTGGTGTCCGTGGTCGGTGTTCGGACAGGAAAGCGGTATTATAACGGAAATACCCAAGTGCAGATGGGGTCCAGTTCTGTTACAGAGGGGAAGGAGGAAAGAAGGAAATGAAAGGAGGGGAGGGGGGAAAGAATGAAGGGAGGAGATGATGGAAGGAAGGAAAGAATGAAGGGAGGGGTAGGAGGAAGGAAAAAAAGGGAGGGAGGGAGGGAATGGATGGAGGAAGGAAGGAAATGGATGGAGGAAGGAATTAAGGAAGGGGAGGGAAGGAAGGAAGAAAAGGGAGGAAGGAAGGAAGGAAGGAAGGAAGGAAGGAAGGAAGGAAGGTAAGAAAAGGGAGGGAGAGAATGGATGGAAGAAGGAAGGAATGAAGGAAGGTGAGGGAAGGAGGATGGAAGGAATGAAGGAAGGGGAGGAAAGGAAGGGAGGAAGGAAGGAAATGAAAGGAGAAAGAATGAAGGGAGGGGATGGAGGAAGGAAAAAAAGGGAGGGAGGGAGGGAATGGATGGAGGAAGGAAGGAAATGGATGGAGGAAGGAATTAAGGAAGGGGAGGGAAGGAAGGAAGAAAAGGGAGGAAGGAAGGAAGGAAGGAAGGAAGGAAGGTAAGAAAAGGGAGGGAGAGAATGGATGGAAGAAGGAAGGAATGAAGGAAGGTGAGGGAAGGAGGATGGAAGGAATGAAGGAAGGGGAGGAAAGGAAGGGAGGAAGGAAGGAAATGAAAGGAGAAAGAATGAAGGGAGGGGATGGAGGAAGGAAAAAAAGGGAGGGAATGGATGGAGGAAGGAATGGATGGAGGAAAGAATGAAGGAAAGGGAGGGGAGGGAGGAAGGAAGGAAATGAAAGGAGGTGAGGGAGGCAGGAAGGAAGGAAGAAAAGGGAGGGAATAGATGAAGGGAGGAAGAAAGGGAAGAGGGAAGGGAGTGAGGAAGGAAGAAAGGAAGGAAAAAGGAGGGAGGGAATGGATGGAGGAAGGAAGGAAGGAGAGGGAAGAAAGTGCATGGACAAAGTAATGAAGGTAAGGAGGGAGGGAATGGATGGAGGAAGGAATGGATGGAGGAAAGAATGAAGGAAAAGGAGGAGTGGGAGGAAGGAAGGAAATGAAAGGAGGTGAGGGAGGCAGGAAGGAAGGAAGAAAAGGGAGGGAATAGATGGAGGGAGGAAGAAAGGGGAGAGGGAAGGGAGTGAGGGAGGAAGAAAGGAAGAAAAAAGGAGGGAGGGAATGGATGGAGGAAGGAAGGAGAGGGAATAAAGTGGATGGACAAAGTAATGAAGGTAAAGGAGGGAGGGAATGGATGGGAGAAAGAATGAAGGAAAGGGAGGAGTGGGAGGAAGGAAATGAAAGGAGGTGAGGGAGGCAGGAAGGAAGGAAGAAAAGGGAGGGAATATATGGAGGGAGGAAGAAAGGGGATAGGGAAGGGAGGGAGGGAGGAAAAAGGAGGGAGGGAATGGAAGGAAGGAAGTAGGGAAAGAAGGAAGGAAATGAAAGGAGGGAGGAAAGAATGAAGGGGGGAGAGGAAGGAAGGGAAGGAAAGAATGAAGGGAGGGGATGGAGGAAGGAAGAAAAGGGAGAGAGGGAATGGATGGAGGAAGAAAGGAAATGGATGGAGGAAGGGGAGGGAAGGAAGAAAAGGGAGTGAGTGAGGGAAGTAATGCATTAAGGAAGGGATGAAGGAATGGGAGGGAAGGAAAGAATGAATGAAGGAAGGAAGGAGGGGAGGGAAGAAGGAAGGAAGAAAAGGGAATGGATAGAGAAAGGAAGGGAGGGAGGGAATGGATGGAGGGAGGAAGAAAGGGGATAGGGAAGGGAGGGAGGGAGGAAAAAGGAGGGAGGGAATGGATTGAGGAAGGAAGGAAGTAGGGGAAGGAAGGAAGGAAATGAAAGGAGGGAGGAAAGAAGGAAGGGGGGAGAGGAAGGAAGGGAAGGAAAGAATGAAGGGAGGGGATGGAGGAAGGAAGAAAAGGGAGAGAGGGAATGGATGGAGGAAGGAAGGAAATGGATGGAGGAAGGGGAGGGAAGGAAGGAAGGAAGAAAAGGGAGTGAGTGAGGGAAGTAATGGATTAAGGAAGGGATGAAGGAATGGGAGGGAAGGAAAGAATGAAGGAAGGAAGGAGGGGAGGGAAGAAGGGAGGAAGAAAAGGGAATGAATAGAGAAAGGAAGGGAGGGAGGGAATGGATGGAGGAAGGAAAAAGAAAGAAAGAAAGAGAAAGAAAGAAAGAAAGAAAGAAAGAAAGAAAGAAAGAAAGAAAGAAAGAAAGAAAGAAAGAGAAAAGGAGGGAGGGAATGGATGGAGGAAGGAAGGAATGAAGGAGGGTGAGGGAAGGAGGAAGGAAGGGAAGGAAGGAAATGAAAGGAGGGGGAGGGAGTGAGGAAAGAATGAAGGGAGGGGAGGGAGGAAGGAAAAAAAGGGAGGGAATAGATGGAGGAAGGAATGGATGGAGGAAGGGGAGGAAGAGAAGGAAGGTAGGAAGGAGGGGAGGGGGGAAGGAAGAAAAGGGAATGGATAGAGAAAGAGGGAAGGGAAGAGAAAGAAAAGGGAGGGAAGGGATGGATAGAGGAAGGAAGGAAATGGAGAAGAAAGAAAGGGAGGGAAGGAAGGATGGGAGGGAGGAAAGAAGGAAATGAAAGGAGGGGAGGGAGTGTCAGGGAATGGGAAGATCGCTGCAGCGATCAAATCTGCACATACGTAGAATCCTGACAAAACGTACAGGCAGGCGGGCACTAGGACCCAGGCGCGCCTGTCACAAATGACGGCGCTGGGCAAGCAATAGGACCCAGGAGCGCCTGTCAGGAGTCGGGCGGGCTATTTAAACCCAGCTCTTGCAATGCTCAAGTGCTGTATGGTCTTATCTGTGTTCCTGAGTTCCTGTGAGTAGATTGTTTGTTGCCGACCCTGCCTGATCCTGATTTGCTGTCTGTCTCCTGCTCTGATCCCTGGCTTTGTCTGACCATTCTCCTGCTTAACCCCATACGTTCTGACCTCCTGTTGACGAACCCGGCTTGTAACCTGTTTATCCCTCTGCTTGCTGATTCTGTACTACACCGCCACCACTGTTACCGACCCAGCCTGCCCGACGCTGCTTCAGTTACTTCCTCACATCAGACTCTTACCCGCTATACACCTTCAACGGTGCCTCTACCACAGCTGGGTGAACCCAGGGGCCGCGACCTGGTCTCGGCCTGCTCCAAGTCCATCCCCACCATCAGGGGCTCTGGTGAACAAGCAGGTCAGAGCGTAGATTCCGCGCCTTGGGGGATTCCGGTCTGTGGAGTGCTAGAGGCTACCGCTGCAGGATCCCTGACAGGGAGGCAAGAAGGAAGGAAATGAAAGGAGGGGAAAGAGGAAAGAATGAAGGAAGGGAGGGGATAGAGGAAGGAATGGAGGGGGGAAGAGGAAAGAAGGAAGATATGATTTAAGGATGAGGAGGGAGGGAAGGAAGGAAAAAATTAAGGGAGAGGATAGAGGAAGAAATGAAGAAAAGGGAAGGAATGGAGGAAGGAAAGAAGAAAATGGATGGAGGAAGGAATGAAGGAAAGGGAGGGAAGGAAGGAGGGGAGGGAAGAAGGAAGGAAAAAAAAGGAGGAATGAAATGAAGGAAGGAAAGAAGGGGAGGAAGGGAGAGTAAGTGAAAGGAAGGAAGGGAGGGAGGGAAGGAAGGAAGGAAGGAAGGAAGGAAGGAAGGAAGGAAGGAAGGAAGGAAGGAAGGAAGGAAGGGAGGGGATAGAGGAAGGAAGAAAAGGGAGGGAATGGATGGAGGAAGGAAGGAAGAAAAAGGGAGGGATGGAATGGATGGAGGAAGGAAGAGAGAGAGGGAGGAAAGAGGTAGAGAGGGAGGGGGAGAGAGAGGGAGGGAGATAGAGGGGGGGAGGAAGGGAAAGAGGGAGGGGGAGGGAGAGAGAGAGGGGGGTAGGGAAAGGGGAAGAGAGAGGGAGGGAGGGGGAAGGAGGGAGAGAGAGAGGGAGGGAAGATGTAGAAAGAGAGAGGGAGGAGGGAGAGGGGGGGAGAGGGAGAGAGAGAGAGAGAGAGAAGAGGACGGAGAGAGAAAGAGAGAGAGGGATGACATAATGAAAGGAGGGGATGAAGGAAGGAAGAAAAAGGAGGGAGGGTGGGAGAAAGGGAGGAAGTAATGAATGGGAGAGAGAGGGGGAGGGAGAGAGAGAAAGAGGGAGGGAGGGGGAGATAGAGGGGGAGGGAGGTACAGAGAGGGAGAGGGAAAGGGGGGGAGAGAGGGGGAGAGAGGGAGGGAGGGAGATAGAAAGGGGGAGGGGGGAGGGAGAAAGAGGGTGAGGGAGGGGTTGGGAGAGCGAGAGAGAGAGGGGAGGGAGAGGGAAAGGGGGAGAGAGAGGGGGGAGAGTGTACATTCAGAAGCATCACAGAGCTGTCGGCTGATCTGGACAGGGGAGGCAGAGCAGATCCTTTTTCCTCTGTTCTGCCGTGGAGGATGGGGGGAGGGGCTGGACAGTGTCAGAGAAGACTAGTCATCAGAGACCTGCGGGGGGGATGAGGAGCACAGAGGGGGGGGGTCCCAGGATGGAAATCTGCATCGGCACAGTCAGGGATGACCGGTGCAGTGGAGGGACAGTGACAGCACCGATCTCCCTGCATGGATTTCAACAAGGCAGCTGGAAGCCTCCCCTCCCGTCACCCGACTCACTCTGCCACCACGTGAAGTGAGCTACTTCTGGGTTGGGATTTGAGACTGCCTCCTCCTCCGCTCCCCACACTGTCACTGGACAGTGATCCTCTCACAGGCCCTCTACTGACCCGGGCCCTCGGGCAATGCCCGAATGGTCAGTCCGCCCCTGCTGAGGAGAGTGTTGGAGTCTAGGAGGGGTCCCCTAGGTCTGAGGGGAAGCCAGCCTCTAGGCTGGACTCAGGCTGGCTCAGGAGGATACATTCTGTGGAGAGGTGCAGATGGGATCAGGCCTGGAGAAGCAGGGAGCAAAGACTGAGTACAGCAGCACACTTTGGAATCTGCAAAGGGAAAGACTGCCACACGTAGCAAACTTTCTAAGGACAGCATTGAGCTAAATCCTTTTATACTTGATTCGGGAGATCTTCCAAGAAGCAAGGAGGGATGGCAGCGTCTGCAGGCCAGAGAGCTGTGAGCAGCTCCATAGGGGAAGAGAAGACATTTCTGCATGTAGCTACAGAAAGTAAAGTGATTTTTGAAGGGCTGCTAGTTCCTCACCCATATGGGGCAGCTGCTACTGATTGACAATGACTGATGGCTTTCAGGAAAAGAATAGTCCAGGATCTGCTTTGTACATAGGAAGGAAGTGTCCCCCTTCCATTATTTCAAGTCAAATTGGGCATCCCATTATCCCTATTTCCCTATCCAAGTTGAATTCCCCTACATAAAATAACAGAAACAAAGTTCATGGACTGGTCAGTCTCTGGATGCCTGGCTGAGTGGAGGGAAGCTTAGGGATACCCACAGTACAGCAGTCCTATCAGCACCTGTGGTAGTGAGCTCTATGGATCCTCAACTTGGGGTTCCCCAGGGTGCGGAGTCTAAGCCCCAGCCTGCTTGTTCACCAGAGCCCCTGATGGTGGGGATGGACTTGCAGCAAGCAGGTAAGAACACAAACGAAACTGCAGGCTAACTTGAGACAGTACCCCCCTCTTACGAGGTCTCCCCACTGTTTTAGGGCCAGGCTTAAGGGGAAACTTCTGATGAAAAAATTCCACCATATGGGGTGCAGAAACATCAGAGGAAAGAATCCAACACCTCTCCTCAGGACCATATCCCTTCCAGTCAATTAGATACAAGAGCTTCCCTCAAATTAACTTAGAATCCAAGATTTGCTTGACTTCATACTGATCCGAAGTACTCGCTATTGGGGAAGGATGACGATGGGAAAATCTGTTGATGATATACGGTCTCAGAAGAGAAACATGGAAAACATTTGGGATTCTCAAATGTGAAGGGAGGCAAAGTTTAAAAGCGACAGGATTGACCTGGCGAAGGATGGTAAAGTAACCAATGAACCGAGGAGCAAATTTCATAGAGGGTACCCGTAGATGGATATTCTTGGTAGAGAGCCAAACCTTGTCACCAGGGAGAAATTTGGGACTCACGCGGTGATGGCAATCTGCAGCTGTTTTGTACTTGGTAGCTGCCGGATGTAAATTCTTGGAAACCTCTGCCCAGATGGAACTGAATGATAGTTGTTTGTCTGCAGGGTACCGTAGAGGAGATAGGAACAGGAAATGGCACTGATGACCATACACCGTGAAAAAAGGGGGACTCACCAGTACTGGCACTGGCATGGTTATTAAGGGCAAACTCTGCCCATGGTTAGAAGGTCTACCCAATCATCCTGAGGGGCCGAAATGAAGGCACGAATATAGCGTTGCATGGTGTGGTTGACACTTTTGGTTTGGCCATTAGACTGCGGATGAAAGGCTGAGGAGAAGTACAACTCAACTCCGAAGGATGTGGCTAGAGCCCTCCAGAAGCGAGCTGTAAATTGAACACCTCTATCAGAAACAATGTGTGAAGGCATACCGGGAAAATGGAAGATTTCATTAATGAAGTTGGAGGCCAACGTGACGGCCGAAGAAAGTCCCGGAAGTGGAGTTAGGTGGCACATGTTTGAAAACCTGTCTACAACCACCCATATAACAGTGGAATCAGCTGAAGGGGGTAGTTCAGAAATGAAGTCCATGGAAATGCAACGCCAAGGTTCATCTGGAACAGGTAGAGGTAAAAGGAGACCTGCTGGAGCAGACGTGGAGGACTTAGACTGCACACAAATGGAGCAAGCCTGGACATATTTTTCAACATCCTTCCGCAGTGAGGGCCACCAGTAATGACGCTGCAGGAAGGCACAGGTGCGTTGCACCCCAGGATGTCCAGAAAGTTTAGAGTCGTGTGCCCATTTGAGTAGCTTGGAACGAAGGGTGGAAATCATAAAGGTCTTTCCGGGTGGGATGCATTTAGGCTGAAGATGAGTGGTGGCAAGGATACGATTGGCAGAAATGATAGGCTCCGTTTCAATATGACACTCAGGCCCTGATTTACTAAGAATTGAGTCTACCAGCAGATGCTGAACATTTAGGCAGACTCAATTCAAACACTCTAGACTTGTCAGCCTGAAAGGCGTCTAGCAAATTCATTGAAAAGCGTCTGCTTCGTAGACTCTTTCCTGTTAGTAAATGCGGAATCGCATCTGGCACATTTTTAGGTGCAATACCGGATATGCTCGCTAGGTGGCGCACAACTGCGGGCTTTGTCCCGTTGGCGTTTTTATGTTTGCATATGAGAATACTTATAATTTAACGTAAAAAGTACACCTATATTTTTTTTCTTTTTTTTTTTTTTTTGGGTTGCTGTTTCTCCAAAATGATCAGACAACTATTGCATTTCCTAATGAATGTCATACATTCTATTTTCAAATGTCAAACATTTTCACACTTATATCTCAAATAATTGGGAATGTCTAGTTCTAAGTTCCCAATATAATTATATATCTTCATTATCTGTATACTAGTGTCTAGCTGTGAATGGTCACAGCTAATCACAGGCACATGTCATGTGATTAGCTGTGGCCAAATCACAGCTAAGCACAAAAAAAAAAAAATCCTGAATGAATCGATGTCATTCAGGTAAATGCTTGCTTAAAGCAAAGTAATCCTTTGCTAACATTCTGCTAACTTTGTGAGTAGTACTGCTTAGACCTTGAAGAAGGGGACATTCCCCGAAAGCTTGTCCTCAAAATTGTATGTTAGTGCAAATAAAAAAAGTATCACAGACAGTACTCAATTGTTTCTATAACTTTCCTACAAACTAAAAAATACATCCTAATTTAGGTTATTTTCACCAAAGACATGTAGCAGAATACATCTTGGCCTAAATTTATAAAGAACAATTATTTATTTGCAAACTTTTATAACAGAAACAAAGAAAAACGTGTGTTTTTTTCAAAATTTTTGGTCTTTTTTGTTATTTAGCAAAAAATAAAAACCCCAGCGGTGATTAAATACCACCAAAAGAAAGCTTTAGTTGTGTGAAGAAAATGATAAAATTTTAGTTTGGGTACAATGTTGTATGACCGCGCAATAGTCATTCAAAGTGTGAGAGCGCTGAAACCTGAAAACTGGCCTGGGCAGGAAGGTGTAAAATTGCCAGGTATTGAATTGATTAAAGTAATAGTGCAGCGCTATAAATGCATGTTATCAATCATAAACGCATGTAAAATCAAAAAAGTGCAAATAAGTGTGATAATGATGTCAACTGGTAAAATGGTGTTAAAAAAAAGTTCATATACCGTATTTTTTGCTCCATAAGACACACCTGACCATAAGACGCACCTAGGTTTTAGAGGCAGAAAACAGGAAAAAAAAATTCTGAACTAATGGACTGCAGACATAGTACAGGGGATGACCAGAGACTGCAGACAGCACAGGGATGACCAGAGACTGCAGACAGTACAGGAGATGACTGCTGACCTTTGGGGAGGGGGGGGGAGCGGGTACCTGGATTTGACAGGTACCCGCTCTTACTTCCGCGGAGTTGTTCTTTGATCTTACCTGTTCCTCTATCCAGCCGCGCGCTGTCTTCCCGGCTTCTGTAATGTGGGCGCTCGGCATGACAGCTGGGTCCCAGTGCGCATGAGCGAGAAGCACTTGCGCTTTGTGATTGGTCCGGTGGCTTCTGGGATCTGTCATGTGTCCCAGGTACCACCTTACCATTCACAAAAAGCACCGCTTCTTGCGCATGCGCACTTGGCACCCGCTGTCAAGCCCAGCGCCCACACTACAGAAGTCGGGAAGACAGCGCACCGCTGGATAGAGGAACAGGTAAGGTCAAAGAACAACTCCGCGGAAGTAAGAGCGGATACCTGTCAAATTCAGGTACCCGCTCCCCCCCCCCCCTCCCCAAAGCTCAGCAGTCATCTCCTTAAGGTCCCGCTGCAGAGCTGAGCGGCCGGCCCGGTATTCTGACACGGCGGCGGTGGAAATACCGGACCGGGCGCTCCATATTCGCTCCATAAGACGCACTGACATTTTCCCCCCTTTTCTTGGGGGAAAAAAGAGTCTGCACTACTGTCCGTCATGGATAAACCACATGTGCCATTCATAGGCACTCTCTGAGTTGGTACTCTTACACGAAGGACATTCCATTATTCAGGAATGATTATATGAATTTTTTTTAGCACCATTTACCAGTTTCATCATTATTGCACTTATTTGCACTTTGTTGACTTTACATGCTTCTATTCTGGGACTGTTGCCAATACCCTGAGTGCTAGCTGCTACCTTCATATCTATACCTAGATTTATATTTATCTTGTGTAATACCATTTTAGTAGTCTATATAATTTTACCAGTGCTCGCTTTATCATTATTTTTAAACAATATAACTATTCTACATTGCAGCTCAAAATCTGTCTCCTACAGTGGCTTAGTGGTTAGAACTCAGAACTTACAGCACATGGCTTATGGGTTCTAATCCCAGTGATAGCTGCACCTGTCTGCATCTCAGTTTGCATGCTTTCTCTGCATGGGTGTGTTTCTGCCAACACTCCAAAGATATGCTGTTAGGTTAATTGGGCCCAGTATATGTAAAAAACCAGCTATTTAAAAAAAAAAAAAAAAAAAACGGTCGTTCAATCGGCCGACGTTACCACCAATGGTAAAAAAAGCGGCTGATTTTTGTCCCGTCTACGGCCGGCATTTTACTTCTGTCCCTTGCAGAGAGCTCTGCTATTATATTTTACATGAAAAGTATTGCGGTTGCAACAATGTATCCATTTGTATCCATTTCGGATACAGATGGTTTTATTCTGATATAAATAGATACATTGTTGCAACCGCAAGACTTTTCATGTAAAATATAATAGCGGACTGGAATTCTTCTTCTTCTTCTTTTTCTTCTTCTTCTTTTTCTTCTTCTTGCAGGTCACAGCCGATGCACAGATTTTTTATCAGTAAAACGATCGGCCGATTTGCCCATCATTGCCAGGATAATCGGCCGATCGTCAAAATCGGCTGCAAATTTTCCAACTTTATCAATAACAAAAAATGTGCCAAAAACCCGAAAAATGGCCGACCACTTAACCCACTAACGGTGAAAAAATTGGCCGATTTGTTTTTGGCCCGATTTTTGACCCATCTATAGCCTGCATTAGATTGTAAGCTCCTTGACATTTGTGAATGCCCAAAATATGGAGATCAATTTCCAGGGTTCTGTCAGGAATATCGATCAATCAATTAAGTTTTTGGCTACTGACTAGAAAGTGGAAAGGGAGTGAATCTTACCTGTGTCCTGTTCTTGTGACAAGTTTGAAACTTTCAATTTTCCTTCTGTTTATATTTCATTACAACTTTTTTTTATCTTCTCTAAGGCTACGTTCACACTAGCTTTGTCAGCAGGCGTCAGACAGGCGTTTGGGAAGCGTTTTTTTACACTTCTCAAACGCCTATGAAAATTCTGCACATGGCAGCACACAGTACTGTTCACACTGAAGCAATAGCATTGCGTCACGGCAAAACTGGCGCCTCATGTCAAATCAGGAGGAGTTGAAGCCTCCCATTCAAGTCTATGGTGCCGCTCCTCAAATGCCTGGCAGACGTTTGCGGTGTGGTTGCGAGGCATTTTCGGAGCGTCAATACCATTTAACTTCATTACAGGCATTTGTGGTGCAGTTTTAACGCTTGGTAAATACTTATCACATGCCTCAAAACCGCACATAGGGCATTTGGGGAGCATTTGAGGAGCGTTAAAAACGCTTCCCAAACACCTGTCAAATGCTATAGGGCCGTTTTGGCAAGAGTTAGAAATAAAGTCAAGTGTGAATGAGCTCTTAAACCTCTCTCCTTATACAACTTGACCCCCTCCCCCACCCCCCCTGTCATCACCTGTTCCATCTACAAATCTATGGATCACTGACCTACTCTTTTTATTTAACTATTTATTTACTGATCAAGTTAATGTGTCTCATTTCCTATCACCTCCAGCTCAGATCTCACATTATTATGATTCCTGGTTGTATATCACCACTAGTCTGATTGAATTTACAATTCCTGGTCAGTCCCATCCAGTTCACACTACATCTGGTTCACACAATATGTGTTTCAGTTGCTTTTTTGCATCCAAAACGCACAGAAAGAAGGTTATATGGTTGTCAATGTCATAGTTCACATCAGCGCTTGCAGTTCCAGTGCATTGCAGGTGCTGCCAAAAAAGTCAAACAGGCTGCATTGTTTATGCATAGCACTGTACTGGAATGCGGTAAAACGCCCTGGAATGCACTAAAACACACATGCCCCTAATTAAATTTAGGAAAAAGAGAGGGGAAAAAATTAACTGGAATGCATAAAAAAATGCACTGGAACACACCAAAAACGCATCCAAAATGCACTGGAACACACAAAAAACACATCCTAAATGCTCTGGAACATGCATCAAAAAGTGCATGCAAACACGCATCTGGAACACATTTAGACTGTGTTTCTATAGTGTGAACTTGGGACTTGTTCACACCATTTGTGGTGCAGAAACGCATGCAAGAGCATGTTTTTCCAGCACAGCAAAGAAATGCAATGCCCTCTGCAGATGTGCGCAGGTACCATGATGAAAACTTAATTGCACCTCCACATGCCTAGTAAACACAGATGCATTCACAGCCACCAAAACCCATGGCACCACACTACTGTGCGGTTAGGTGCAACACACTTTTAAAATAATATGCCTGCAGTATTTTTGCAGGTTCCAACACATTAGGCAGCCCATTGAAATTAATGAGCTGAGGAAAAAAAAAAGTAAAAAATGCCCCATTCACACAGGTCCTCTGGCCTGTACAGCATGAATAAGTGGGTTGTTCATGTGGCTGGAGCTACCTGTTACACTATGGGGACACAGCAGCTGTATGAACACAGGTTTTAATCTGACAGGTGTGAAGGCGTGGGGAAGTGGCCCTGAATGCTCACTGTCTGTGTTCAGGGCTGTACACCTGCACCCATATGCTTGTCAAATTATGACCTGCAGCATTTCCATTGTGTAACATAGGTTGCCTGCAAATGGCCATAGCCACAAAAACAAACCACTGACTCTACAGGCCACAGCACCCATGAGCCCCAAGACCTCAATTACACCTCGGTTACACACACAGCTTTATTTATGAACTCAGTACAGTTTTATCATTTAGATTTCACAGGAATATGGTTGGGATTATGTCCATTAATAATGTTTTTAGTGTATTTGTACCATAAATATAATTTGGATATTTTCTCTAGCGGTGGGGGGCTGTCAGGTATGCTGTACAGGGCCCTGTGATATCTAACAGTGGCCCTGGGTGTATGCTTGTGTCTGTGCAGCTGTATAGTTAGGAAGAACCTTGAACCTCTGCTATGTACCTCAATGGATCTAGGAATTGGACATGTTTTCAACTGAAAATACAACAATTATTAGTAAAGTTTCCCCAGCAAATGAGGATCAGCTCCTTGGTGGAGAACAGCGATCTCGCCATGTCCAGATGTAGTCTGGAATTCCACAAAAGAACAATTCACAAAACTAAAAAATAAACTTGCAAATTACCACTAAACTCTCCTAACTACACTCCCCACTACCACTTCCGGGTGTGTGCAAACGTCCTTCCGCAAACGTAATGATGTATTTCCGGTATGACAGCTGCTCTAGCGCCTCCTCCAACAGCCGTTTTGGCGTTTATTTGTGCACCATAGCAATTTTACATGCGGCTCCATTGTGTATATATGACATTGGTGAATGTATGTTTGCAGCTCTACTGAGTATATGACATTGGCAAATATATATTTGCCAGTAAAGGCCCCAAGTCAATATAAATTGGGGGCCCAATTTATTACTGTTAAGAGGATTGTAGAAAAAGAATAGCTAGCTGCACATTGAACACAACCTTCATATATTCATTGGTACATAACATGGTCTTGTGGTGCAATAGGGGGCATTTGGTTTGTTAGTTTGGACATAATTGCATATGTGCACTCTAACAAGGAAGATTTGGGCATATTATATAGCTAGCAAAAATAAGTGTTAGGGGTGCTAGTACATTTATTTATTTCAGGTACTTACATAGCGCTGTCAATTTATGCAGCGCTTTACATATCTATGTTTTAAATTAACATCAGTGACTAATCCTCAAGGGGTGTACAATCTAAGGTCCCTAACTTACATTCATACATATACTAGGTCCAATTTTGACAGGATCCAATTAACCTACCAGCATGTCTTTAGAGTGTGGGAGGAAACCGGAGTACCCAAAGGAAACCCACACAGGCACAGGGAGAACATGCAAACTCCAGGCAGGGGGTACTATGGCTGGGATTTGAACCAATGACCCTATTACTGGCAGGCCGAAGTGCTAACCATTTATCCACTGTGCTACATTCAACTAGAACATGAAATAATACCCCCAAAAAATACATAGTCCAAATGTTTATTGATCAAATACACATTCCACATTTATTTGGACAGCAACAACAAGTAGATATATTCAATTTCTTGGTGAAAAAAAAAAAAACAACAGGATTGATGTTGCTAAAATACAACGGTCCTGCTCATAAGAGTTTACAATCTAAAAGATTATACTTCTAATGAACTGTGCTTTCACAGGTTACAGCAGGAAACAAACGGTTAATATGAATCACTTAGGCTTATCCACAAAACAAACTGCAGATCAAAATATCAATATAAAAATACATATGTGCCAAAATAAAAACACCTCCCACCTCCCCAAATCCATACATTTTTCATCAGGTTTGTCTGAAAACTGCATTTCAGTCTAAATAAAGCAAACTTGGAACAGCAGAGCAATTGACATGTTAGGATTACAATGTAAAGATAATAAACACACAATCATTGTACAAGAACACACAAACACAACTTAGAAGGAAGAACATGCAAAACATTTACAGCCCACATCAAAACACAGTGTGAGTGTGGCCTGGGGCAATTCAGCACAATATCTCTTTCTCTCCCAAACCACCACAGCCAAGGACTTGCAGAAAATAATGTGGCCTGTACAAGGCAAAAAATCAGCCACTACTGCATCTCTTTATATAAGGTAGGCCACACCCACCACTGTCATTCATTTGGTCAGAGAAAGTGTTTGCACCTGATTAATTCTCTTCCCACCTGCGTATACAGGTATACAGGTATACAGGCCCCACAAATCAGAGTCAGAAAGAAAGCCACAGTGAAGTGTACCTGTGCAGCATACAACAGAACATTGAACAGGGATGTGAAAGGGAACCCTATTGGCAACATTTCTTGGCCCTATGGGCACAATTCACTCCAGATTATCGCATGAGTTAAGGCAGTCACATGACCACATCTCGCATGCAATACTGAAAATGTCAATTCACGTTTGCTAGTATGCGGCATTTCCCATAAATCGGAAAAACATTCAGGAAATCAGACATAAAAAGGGCTTACACCCCGGTCACATCAAAGCCGATTTAGAAATTGTGCGACGTACAGTGAAGATGCCGATTTCCTTGCGATTTGCAAGACATCTGACACAGATATCTATGCAAATCGCCACAAAAGTAGTACATGTACTACTTTAGAAATCAGTGTCGGAAACGCACCCTTGTGACTGCTCTAATAGCAGACAATAGGGTGCGACTTGGCATACGATTTGCAAGTCGCATGTAATGAATTCACATGCCAAGTCGCACTCAATGTGACCGCTATTAGAGCGTTCATATTGGTGTGGTTCAAACTTGGTTGGAGCCGCAACAATATCTAAAGTAATGAATACACTACTTTTCATGCGATTTGCAGAGAGATCTGTGTCAGATGTGTTGCACATTGCACTTTAAATCAGCATGTCCCCCAACTTTGAAATCATGTGACTTCACTGTAAGTCACACGATGTGACCGTAGTGTAAGTCGCACCACATCAAAATCCGCTTTGGGGTGGCCCCCAGTCACATCAGGTGCAATTTGGCATGCGATTTGCATGCTAGGCGACTTTAAAAAATCTTAGGCCAAGTCGCACCCTATTGTCCACTATAGGCTCCATTCACATCCAATCTGATTTTGAAATCGTGCGACCAGGGGTGAACTGACAACTCATGGGGCTCCCGGGCAATAGGGGATCATGGGGCCCCAGTGTCTTCGCCCACACTCAAAAAAGCCTATGAAAAAGCCAATGAAACCTACCAGGAGCATCTCATGGGGCCCCCTACTGACTCTAGGCAGTGCCCGAGTGCTCGAATGGTCAGTACGCCCCTGCGTGCGGTTTCACTGTAAGTTGCCCAATTTCCAACTTGAATTAGATGTGACTGTGGTGTTAGCCCCCAGTCACATCGGGTGCAATTTGGCAAGCGATTTACAAGTCACAGGGCATGCAAATCACATGCCAAAGGGTCTGGTATGGATTTTGGGGGGAACCCCACGCTGTTTTTTCTTTAATTTCGGCATGGAGTTACCCCTTAATATCCATACCAGACCCGAAGGGCTTGGTATGGATGGGAGGGGGGACTCCACGCTTTTTTTTTTTTTATTGCAGACGTTTATTTTTACATTCAGCTGTCAAAATAAATATTAAATGGACCTTCGAAATAAGTAAAATCATTACAGAAATAATTATAAAGGATAAGAAACAAAAATAGAATCAATAGAACTAAGGAAATCAAATTAGAATACATAAAGATATGCCTAGCTACAAATAGTGCTGTTTGTCAAACACAGTAGACTCAATCGAGTGCCGTCTGTCAGAGGACTCCACACAGAGATTTACTATTGAACAGCGGCTAAAAAGAAAGCGCCTGCGGAAGACGTCTAAAATGTGTTCTGCACATGCGCATTTATATTGGCCATAGACACTGGAAAAGCGTCTAGTTCTTCACTGTGTCAACTTGCTTTAAAAAAACAATTTTTTACACATTTTAAAAAAATTTTGAAATGGCAGATATTGTTTAAAGTGAAGTCCTGATATTTGGCAAAGCAAATTTCAATGTGAACATGTCTCTGCAGTGATTTTTCATGGTGTTAGACGTGCCTCTTAGCAAGTCTGCTTTTTGAGTCTGATTCCTGGACTGTGTCTCATTAGTAAATTCAATTTGGCGTCTACTTGTTGACGCTTTCTTTAGTAAATCTTTGCGGTGTAAAAGTAGACGGTCGCTATTAAAAAGTAGACGTTAGCACACGAAAATGCGCCTAGACACAATAGTAAATCAGGGTCTCAGAGTCAGCACTGCCAAAAGATCTGGACAAGGCATCTGCACGGGCATTTTTGGAACCGGGCCGGAAGGTAATGTCGAAATTAAATCTGGCAAAGAAGAGGGCCCATCGTGCTTGTCTGGGGTTCGAACGCCGGGCGGACTGGAGATAATGGAGGTTCATATGATCAGTATAAATCAGGATGCGATGTGGTGATCTCTCCAGCAGATGTCGCCATTCTTACAGTGCCAGATTTATCGCCAGCATTCCCGATCACCGATGGTGTAATTCTTTTCAGCATCCGAAAATTTTTTAGAGAAGAAGGCAGAAGTACGGAGCTTACCATCATGCATTTGGAGCAGGACAGCCCCCACTCCCACAGATGAAGCATCTATCTCCAAGAAAAAAGGCTGAAAAATGTCTGGATGTATGAGAATCGATGCAGAGCGAAAGGTGGATTTTAGTCTGTGGAATGCGTTGACTGCCTCAGGAGACCAGGTTCTGGCGTTGGAAACCTTTCGAGTCAAAGAAGTGATTGGGGCCATCAGAGAAGAATAGTCAGGAATGAACTGGCGATAGAAGTTGGTGAATCCCAAGAAGCAATGTGTGGGTTTCAACCCAGAGGGCTGAGGCCAGTTGGAGATGGCTTGGAGTTTGGCAGGATCCATAAGCAGTCCTTTATCCGTGACTATGTAGCCTAGAAAAGGAACCTGGGTTTGTTCAAAGAGACACTTCTCCAAGTTTGCATACATGCGGTGGTCCCGAAGACGTAGGAGAACAGTACATACGTGCTGACGATGAGTTTCTAAATCTGGAGTGTTCTGCCCATATTGTTGAAAATAATATATGTAATATACTGTAATGTTATGTGATGTTGCTGCCATCTATTGGTTAGAGTTATTATGCCTAGTTATATCAGGATTTATAAGAAGTGGTAATTTTCACATACAGTAACCTTCAACCTGGAAGTTCCTGTCCTCCATTTTGTGACTACTTCTAGTTCTAACAAGCAGCATACAGTGAGCTCTGAGCTATTCCTGGACTTATGGTGGAATTGTCCGTGAGTACACTCACTGATGGGATGAAGCTGTTGTATAATCTTTAATGTACTGACACATATGTTTTGTTTGTGTTTATGTTGTAGTTTTACAAAGTTATTCAGAACAAAGAATACATACAGATCTGATGTCTCATGTTTCTTGACTTCTGAATTATTGTTAGACTGTCTGACTAGTGTTATACAACAGTTCAACGCGAAGCAGAACAGTAAAAGGATACCCACGTGGTGGTCTGGAATAAACGGAGACGCCATTACTGCAGCATGAGTCTAAGATCAGGACCAAAGTATCAGGCTGATGACACACTACCGCCGACACAGAGAGGTAGGGACAACATCCCCAGTGCCCAGCAAGACGATGCACAGTCACATGTGTCTAGATCTTCACGATCTAGCAAGATGTCCTCAGCAAGTTCCTTTGCAGTTAGAGCTCGTGCCAAGGCAGAAGCTGCCCATGTCCAGCTACAGTATGCAGAAAAAGAAGCCATGATGATGCAGGAGATAGCAGCTAAGAAAGCTGCCACAGCAGAAAAAGAAGCCATGATGATGCAGGAGATAGCAGCTAAGAAAGCTGCCTCAGCAGAAAAAGAAGCCATGATGATGCAGGAGATAGCAGCTAAGACAGCTGCCATAGCACAAGAAGAGGCGATATTAGAATCAAAATTGCTTATCCTGCAGCGACAGACTGCAGTTGCAGAAGCAGAGGCCGCTGCCTACATGGGAACAACCCAGTCAGAAAGTGAAAAAGCATATAAAGACCCAAAGGTTCCAGAAAAACCTCTATCCTCTGCAGATCGTACAAGTGAGTACGTCCAGAACCTTACTCATGTACATACCAAGTAACAGTCTCTTAAACCTGAAGCAAAGGAATTCAGGCCAAGATCTATAGACCCCCTGGGCAGGCCCAACCAACCACAAGAGGTCAGTGGCCGCCAGCAAACCAGAAATAAAGCACCAGAATCCTCTAGGAACAAAAAACAAGTGTTCACACCACCTCAACCTAAAGATTATATGTGCGAACAACAATGTGCACTGGATGTCACGAAATATCTCATCCACAAAGAAATGGTCAGCTCAGGCTTTCTCCAATTTGATTACTGTCCTGAAAACTATTGGGCAAGGAAAGCTTGATTTCTGAATGCCACTAGAGGTCTGAACTTATCACCAGTAGAAATGCTTTATTTAATGATAAAGTGGCTTGGTACCGAGTCAGCAGAGCATGCAAAGAGGATGAGAAGAGCAAACCTGTTCAACCCTGCAGCAGGACTCAACATGACCTGGAAAAGACTAGAATAAACGTATGGATCCCCAGAGGTAATTGAAGGAGCACTGTTGAAACAACTTGAAGTCTTTCCTAAGGTGGGCTACAGAGACAACGTGCGGCTACAAGAACTGAGTGATCTTCTGCTAGAGATAGAATATGCCAAAGAGGATGGCTACTTGCCAGGGCTTTCATATCTAGATACGGCCAGAGGCACTAATCCCATAGTAGAGAAACTACCTTCAAATCTGCAAGACAAGTGGATGTCTGTGGGAGGTAAATTCAAAGAAGATTATGGAATCGCTTTTCCCCCTTTCTCTGTGTTCTCTAGGTTTGTCCGACAGCAAGCGAAAATCCGAAATGATCCCAGTTTCGCCTCACCACCAGCGGCAATCAATCGCAAAGACCTCACAGACCTCATGGTAAGACCTCTGTATCCACACACAAAACAGTTGTACCTTCAGAAGTCACAGATTGTCAAAGCACCCATAAGGTACATACAATAGAAAACCCAGATAGACATTGCCAAATACACAAAAAACCACATCCACTAAAGAAATGCAAAGGCTTTAGAAGCAAACCTATTGCAGAGCGGATGTCCTTCCTTAAACAAAACGGCATCTTTTTTAAGTGCTGCGGATCTACTTACCACATTGCCAAAGACTGTAAAATATCAGTGGAATGTACAGAATGTGGCAGTGAGAGACATATTGCAGCTTTGCACCCTGGCCCTGCTCCTGCACCTCTAGGGACTGTAGAAACCATGAAAGATCAGGGCAGGGAGCAACAAGAGACCCCACTCTCTTCAGTAATGTCGAATTGCACTGAAGTATGTGGACAAGGCAAGAGTGCACGATCATGCTCTAAAATCTGTTTAGTGACTGTATATCCCACTGGCAAGAGAGAAAGGACAGTGAAAATGTATGCAGTGCTGGATGAACAAAGCAACAGATCCCTTTTGCAAAGTCAGGCTTCTTTGATACCTTTAACCTTAAGGCAAGTGCAGTTCCATACACCCTAAGGACATGTGCAGGGACAATTGAAACCACAGGGAGAAGAGCTACTGGCTTTACCATTGAATCTTTCAATAAGAAAGTGCAGTTCCCACTTCCTACCCTAATAGAGTGTGGCATGATACCTGATGACAAAACAGAGATTCCTTCTCCAGAAGTAGCCCATCATCACCCCCACCTCAGCTCAATTGCTCACCTTATCCCAGCTGTTGAGCCAGATGTTTCTATCCTTCTACTTCTTGGAAGAGACATCCTTCAGGTACACAAGGTACGCCAGCAAATCAATGGACCTTACAATGCCCCCTATGCACAGAGACTGGACCTGGGGTGGGTCATTGTGGGAGAAGTTTGCCTGGGGACAGTGCACCAGCCTGACAACATTAGTATTTTGAAGACATCTGTGGTAACAAATGGATGCACATCTCTTCTCAGTCCCTGTCACAACAGCTTCGTTGTCAAGGAAAGCTTTGGCAGGTGAACACAACACTGGGACTCTTCTACACTATATGGCAAAGAAGAAGTCAATTCCGACATTGAGACAGACAGACAATCTAGGGATTACAGTGTTCCAGAAAACTAAAGATGATGATAAACAGGCCCTCTATATAGAGGATCAGACCTTCTTACGGATTATGGATAGAGAGGCCTACCAAGATGACAATCACAGTTGGGGGGCCCCTCTCCCCTTTCGCACACCCAGACGTGTTTTGCCTTGTAACAGGGAGCAAGCCATGAAGCGTTTGCATTCACTCAGCAAAACACTACAGAGAAAGCCAGAAGCGAAAAGAGATTTCACTGAATTCATTACAAGGATGCTGGACAACGATCACGCTGAAGTTGCAGGACCAATTGAGGCAGATAGGGAACACTGGTATCTACCCATGTTTGGTGTTTACCATGCACACAAACCTAACCAAGTCAGAATAGTTTTTGATTCCAGTGCAGAGAATGAAGGAATTTCTTTAAACGACATACTGTTAAGTGGCCCTGACCTAAACAATACTTTGTTAGGTGTCCTTATGCGCTTCAGAAAAGAACCCATTGCTTTCACAGCAGATGTGCAACAAATGTTTTATTGCTTTCTTGTCAGAGAAGACCATAGAGACTTTCTACGTTTTTCTCTGGTATGAAGACAATGACATAGACAAGGAAATTGTCGAGTACAGAATGAAAGTGCACGTGTTTGGCAACAGGCCCTCTCCTGCTGTCGCTATATACTGCATGCAAAAGGCTGCCCAGAAAAATGCGGAGTTCTATGGACAAGAAGCCAAACACTTTGTATTGAGGCATTTCTATGTGGATGATGGACTCGCTTCTGCTAGCACACCTGAAGATGCAATTTCCATCCTCAGTAAAGCAAAGCAAACGCTGGCAGAATCCAATCTGCATCTTTATAAAATCGCTTCCAACAGCCAAAGAGTAACGGAAGCCTTCCCTGTAGCAGACAGAGCTAAGGACCTTAAAGATCTTTGCCTAGGTACAGACACCCTTCCTCTGCAGAGAAGCCTAGGCCTGAGTTGGGATCTAGAAACAGATAGTTTTGTTTTCCGAGTTTCTTCAGAGGAAAAGCCCTTTACACGTAGAGGAATTCTATCCACCGTAAATAGCCTCTATGATCCCCTAGGGTTTGTGTCACCTGTGACAATAAAAGGTAAGGCCTTAGTTCGGGAACTGTCATCTGGGAAAAGTGAATGGGATGCATTGCTTCCAGAAGGGAGACTATGTGAGTGGGTTCAATGGACAGAATCCTTGCAAGCGTTAGAGCACCTAAAGATAGACAGATGTTATGTTCCCATATCTCTATCAACAGCTCGCAGGAAAGAACTGTGCATTTTCCCAGATGCATCCACCATAGCAATAGGTGCAGTGGCTTGTTTGAAAGTAATTGATGCAGAAAATGTGTGCCATGTTGGATTTGGTATAGGAAAGTCCAAATTAAGCCCTAAACCAGCTCACATGATTCCTCGTTTAGAGTTGTGTGCTGCTGTACTTGCAGTCAAAATGTCTGAGCTAATCATTTATGAACTAAACACTGACTTTGATGCTGTGAAATTCTTCACTGATAGCAAGACTGTCCTGGGGTACATTTGCAACACCACAAGGAGATTCTATCTGTATGTCTCCAACAGAGTGAATAGAATCCGGCAATCTACACACCCAGATCAGTGGTTCTATGTATCTATAGAGCAAAAACCCGGCAGATTTTGCCACTAGACCTACTTAAGCAGCATGCTTGCAGAACTCTATATGGTTCTCAGGGCCATCCTTTCTGTACCAACCACACTGTGAGGATATAGACACTGCTAATGTTTATCCGCTTATAGAGCCCGAAGCTGACCCTGAAATCAGATCGGAAATTACAAGTTTCAGTACCAAAGTTTCTGAAGCACTTCATTCACATTGCTTTGAGAGATTTTCTTGCTGGAAGATATTAGTTAAAACCCTAGCCAGACTCATCCACGTCGCTAAAACCTTCCGGAGGGAAACCAATAGCGATCAGGTCAGAAGGTGGGAAAGTTTCTATGAACAGGTCAATCTAGAAGAACTTTCTCGGGCAAAGTCTGTTATAATTTCTTCTGTTCAAAACAAACATTTCCAGAAGGAAATTGACTGCATCACAAAACAAAAGACATTCCCAAAACAAAGCCGTCTTAGGAAGCTCAGCCCCTTCGTAGACAAGAATGGGTTGTTGAGAGTGGGTGGACGTTTGTCTCTTGCCGAACTTCCAGGTTGAGAAAGGCTGGTATACCGTATATATACTCCGTTTTTGGTGGGATAATGGTTGAACTATGACATTATAGTTTTAGTCTCAGATTAGCTAGGATTCCATTTTCCTGTTGTGTGTTTTTGCTGCGTAGCAGTTGTTACATAGGTAGTGGCATAATAAATTATGCCAGACAGGGAGTGTTCTGCCCATATTGTTGAAAATAATGTATGTAATATACTGTAATGTTATGTGATGTTGCTGACATCTATTGGTTAGAGTTATTATGCCTAGTTATAGCAGGATTTATAAGAAGTGGTAATTTTCACATACAATAACCTTCAAAGATCAGAAAAAATGTAATTAACAAAGTTCTGAAAGACGGCTGGAGCATTACACAAGCCGAAAGGCATTACAAGATATTCATAATGCCCGTCTCTGGTATTGAAAGCTGTTTTCCACTCATCACCATCACGGATCCTAACCAGATTGTATGCTCCACGGAGGTCTAGCTTAGTGAAAATTCGAGCATTTCGGAGTCTGTCAAACAGTTCAGAAATCAGAGGTAAAGGGTACCGATTCTTAATGGTGATAGCATTGAGACCTCTATAATCAATGCAGGGTTGTAACGTATTATCTTTTTTCTCCACAAAGAGTAAGCCAGCCCCAGCAGGAGAATTGGACTTACGGATAAGTCCTTTCTGCAGATTCTACTGGACATATTCAGACATGGCTTGAGTCTCAGGAATGAAGAGGGTAAACTTTACCTCGTGGTGGAGAAATCCCAGGTTGGAGGTCAATAGCACAATCATAGGGAAGGTGAGGAGGCAAACATTCAGCAGCTTTTTTACAAGAGATGTCTTGGAAGGCCTGATAATGCGGAGGGAGTATCGGAGAGGTGATGATCTCAGCCACGGGTACACACCTAGGTGGTCACACTTTAGGGAGACAAGTCCGATGGCATTGTGTCCCCCATGACAATACTTGGCCAGAGTTCCAGTCAAAATAGGGTGAATGTTTCTGCAACCATGGAAGTCCCAGAATGATGGGACTTGAGGACTTAGGAAGGATCAGAAAGGAGATTTCCTCACGATGAAGAAACCCCACATGCATAGTTATGCTGTTAGTTCGAAAGCGTAAAGGTCCTAAGGTCAAGGTAGAGCCATCAACTGCAGATACTGATATGGGTGTCATCAAGGGAACAAGAGGAATGCCCAATTCAGCGGCCAAGGATTGTTCGATGAAATTTCCGGCTGCCCCAGAGTCCACATAAGCCGAAACCTGATATGAGTTGAGAGCCCAATGGATGGAGACAGATATAACAAATCGAGGGAAGGAGGTGGAGTTCAGGTTCTGGTGTAGATCTCCGTCAAAGTGACCTAGACCCGAGAGTTTCCCAGATGGACTGAACAATTGCATGACCCTTAGCCCCACAGTAAAGGCATAGACCAAGTCTTAGGCGACGCGATCGCTCTTGTGGAGTGAGAAGTGTTCGGCCTAATTGCATAGGTTCCTCAGATGTCGTGGACAAGACTTTTCCAGATCTCGCTCCTGGAAGCGGACATCGATTTGGATACTAAGAGCAATCAAGTCATCCAGGGCGGTGGGTATGGTTCTTCTGCCTAATTCGTCCTTAATACGGTCTGCTAGACCTTGCCGAAAGGTTGTAGAAAGGGCCTTGTCATTCCATACAAGTTCCGAAGTCAAGGTGCAAAACTGAACTGCATACTGACCAACCGTCATGCTACCTTGGCGTAGCCGAAGAAGGGCTCCCGCAGAAGATGAAGTCCTTCCACATCCTTAGCCTGTGAGGGGGATGCCCTCCCTGTGGCATAATCCAAGGTGACTGTCCTTCTGCGTTGCTTCTTCGCCAAGCAGACCACTGCCTGGCGCCCATCAACTGTGGCTAGAACAAATCAACATAGACAACATTATTGTCTAACAAATTAAGAATGAATGTGGCCAAACATTTTTCACAATAGTAAAAACTTTACTTTGATTTTTTTACCAACTTGACTTAACATGGATTCGGCGGGCCACTTTTTAAAAAAAAGGGGGGGGGGTTGCACCGCTTGACATCGCTCTAACTGTGCTGTATCTTCAGCACAGTGGAGCGATGCTGGAATCTCCACCACAGCCGAATTTTAATGTAGCACAGGATGGTCAAGGACAAAAAAAGGACAAGAACTTAAATTTGAGAGGTTTGTGTAATCAAGCATACAAAATATCCCACACAAAGCAGGGGATAATTGTCCCAAAAGGCAAGCTAAAACATGATCTATATCTACATACGTGTGTGTATACACATACATACATACATACATACAGTATAATTGTATTGATTGTCATTTTCAATGCATTCTCATCTGAGCTCTGCAGAATTGTTGGCAAAATTGCACAATTCTTGCTGCACTTTCAAATTGTGCTAAAATGGTCTTTAAATATGTGTTGTGCTTTTGGGTGCCATTCATTGTTAATGGCACCCCAAATGCTGTTAGCAAACATACATTTTGCTGCACATTTTAGCATTTAACATATATGCTAGGCATGCACCTAAACGAGCACTGAAAAAAGACAACACTCCATGGGCCAAAAAAGGTCCATTTTTGCTTTTTTGGACATTTTAATGCTCATTGTGGTGTATTTTGTAATCAACATTTTTGGGGCTTTTTGCTCATTACATATGTGCATGTTTGTCTTGTTTGAACCTGTATTTTGGGTAATTTCCTAACAGCATTTTTGTGTGTGTTCTGGCAACACATGCCAAATGCATGTCATTTTTGCAGGGACATTAGTTTGTTAATTTTCACCACAAAGTGGAATGCAGATGTGCAGTTTGCCAAAGTATGCCTAAAAAACAACCCCCCCCAAAAAAATACACTTTCCATCAATGCAAACATACATGCTTTGACCCAAAAAATGCCTGTTAAAATCACCTGTGGCAAAATGTGTGCTCAAGTGCTTAAGGCTAGGTTCATACCTACACAGGTTGCGTTGTAGCCGTCTCTGCATTGTGTTTTGCGTTGTTTTTGCACTTGGTTTTTGACACAAGCTTTGATTAATTTTTTGTGCCTTATTGTTTCATTTTTGTTGCTAGGCAGATTTAAAATGGCAAAACGCAGACAAAAAGAAATACGTGAATATATAAAGTGCAGCGCTAAAAATAACACACAGAAAGTTCAATGTAAAAAATTCGATCTGAAAAGTTCGATCTAAGATAGGTAATAAAATGTTCATAAGATGATTAATGTAGTAAATTGGACACAGTTATAAAGAATCCGGAACAAATGGCAGAAATGCGCACTCACCGACCGCGCATAGGAAATGCGCATATGTATATTAAATTCTACAGAATGTCGATCTCCCTCAGGAAGGGGTGTTACCAAGCCATGGTCAGCTGGGCTCACAGAACCTCCTAAGGATCGGAATGGATCGGCCGGATAAAAGGATCCAGATAAAGGCTTCCCTCTTCTGGATAAAGCCGGGAGCTGTGTCCTGAATGAGATGGCCGCCAGACCTCCTCGTGGTCTGGGCGGCAATAAGGCGTCACAGGCTGTCAGTTCCTCCTGAGGCCTTTCGTGCTAAGGCACATCATCAGAGGGGAGACTGACAGCTCTGTGACAGACGCCGAACCTTCAAATAGTAAAAAACGGGAGTCGCGCATGCGCACTGACTCGCCGCCATTTTCGGAGAGACCGGGCAACTGCGCATGCGCGCGCGGCTGGGCGCCATTTTGCCGTGGATATATTGAACTGTCAGCTGGAATGCATTACATAACGCTGGCAGAGCACACAGAACGGTGCATCTGAGCCAAATGCAGTGGCTCTCAATCCCGGGGAAGGTGATTGATCTAAGAATCCTGCTTAACCACTTCCAGACCGGACACTTTTACCCCCTTCCTGACCAGGGCAATTTTCAGCTTTTAGCGCTATCACACTTTGAATGACAATTGCGCGGTCATGCAACACTGTACCCAAATGAATTTTTTACCATTTTTTTTAGATAGATAAAGCTTTATTTTGGTGGTATTTATTCACCACTGGGATTTGTATTTTTTTTGCTATGTAAATGATATGTCCAAAAATTTTTAAAAAAAGTGTTTTTTTTTATAAAATTTTGCAAATAAATAATATTTCATCATAAATCTTAGCCAAAATTTATTCCGTTATCTTTTTAGTAAAAAAAAAAAAAAAATCCAAATTAGTTTATAAGCAAAAATTATAATTTTTAACATTTTTTTTTACATTTTTATTTTATTTTTTTATATTATTATTTTTTTTACATACTGTCACCCTAGCAGTACAGTGTCACCATGGTGACACTGTACTACTTGTGAGGGGTGATAAAGATTTTTTTTTTTTTTTTTACACTGATTGCTTTTACACCCATATGGGATGTAAAAGCAATAATTTCTCTTTTTCTCTGTGTGCATTCCTGCACTCATTGAGAAATACAGAGTGAGCTGTGATTGGTCACAGCTTGTCACATGGTACAAGGCTTTTGTGAATAGCCTTGTACCATGTGACCTCTGTGTGATCATTCACAGATTTCACACATAGTAAGCAATGATGTCAGAAGTGACATCTTGCTTACTACTTTGCATGTGATCACTGATTGGCCAATCAGTGATCACATGATCGGGACCTCGTACAGAGGTCCCGTCCGACGATCGGTGTTTCACTGTGTCCGGAGGACACAGCGGGCACCGGATCGCGGTGCTGCGAGCTCCCAGGGAGCGCGCACAAGCAGGGTGCGGGGAGGCCGTTTATAGACGGCCACCCGACCCTGCAGTGCCACCGTCCGGCCGTTTATATACAACGGCCGGTCGGGAAGTGGTTAACAGTAAAATAGGATATCCGCAAGACACTTCCTAAAAGATGCCGCACCAAAATTGGTGACAAATAGGGGGGAATGAACTACTATACCCACGGCATAAAAAAGGTGCTCCGGATCCTCAAATATATAGATTAATTAAAATAGAGAATATTATAATAAGACATTATAAAAAACATTAAAAAGCGGGGACAGATTTGATATACAGTAATTGTCCCTGTCAAAAAACACCAATGAACGGCATTTTAAGACAACACTTTTCTGCCAAGGAAAATTAAATGGTGGCTGAGATAATTATGCACAGCGATCTTAAACAAATTAGAAACATTTATATGCCACTGTTGAGTGGTATAATCCCAGGGAGATAATTAAAAGTAGCAAATCCCCCTACTAATTGATTATTCACTATTAGGTGAGATATCGGGAGAAAATACGCTGATTTGTCCATGGCATATGAAGGTGCTCAAAAAAACAGCAGTCAATGATATATACTAATGCATAGAATAAAAGAGGAAATAAATTCCTATAAAAACATACATATTAGTTCGCTAAAAAATATTCATAAAATAATGAATAGGATAGCATAAAATAATGAATAGAATAGCATAAAATGGATAAAATGGATAGAATAGCATAAAATGTCAGTCTCCCCTCTGATCATGTGCCTTAGCACGAAAGGCCTCAGGAGGAACTGACAGCCTGTGACGCCTTATTGCCGCCCAGACCACGAGGAGGTCTGGCGGCCATCTCATTCAGGACACAGCTCCCAACTTTATCCAGAAGAGGGAAGCCTTTATCTGGATCCTTTTATCCGGCCGATCCATTCCGATCCTTAGGAGGTTCTGTGAGCCCAGCTGACCATGGCTTGGTAACACCCCTTCCTGAGGGAGATCGACATTCTGTAGAATTTAATATACATATGCGCATTTCCTATGCGCGGTCGGTGAGTGCGCATTTCTGCCATTTGTTCCGGATTCTTTATAACTGTGTCCAATTTACTACATTAATCATCTTATGAACATTTTATTACCTATCTTAGATCGAACTTTTCAGATCAAATTTTTTACATCGAACTTTCTGTGTGTTATTTTTAGCGCTGCACTTTATATATTCATTTTTACTTAAGGCTGTTGTGATCTCCTTTAGTGCTATTAGCTGCTTAGTTTACTGTTTTACACGAAGCGCTCACCACATCTTTTATATAAAAAGAAATACGTGTTTGTCTGCAGTGTTTCCATTTAAATATTTTGACAAAAACATAAAACTTTTGGCTTTCCAAAAAGGCTCTGACATTTTCAAAAAAACAGGCCATGTGAAAACGCACAGGTGTAAACATCCAAAAGGGGAAGTTCCGGTTTAAGGACTGCTCCCCATTAAGGATTGGCACCTTTGGGGAGTGCGTAACCAAATTGGACAGGTACTCGCTCCCACTTCCGGTACGATTGCCTAGACGTTCGGAAACGGAAGGTGTCCTACCTTCCTCCCTGTATTCTTTTGGGACATGTGACAGGACCATTCATGAAGCTCGGCGCTACTCGCGCATGTGCAGTGGGTAGCTGGCTGTGAAGCCACAAGCTGACACAGTCGGGTGCCCACAGTGAAGATGCCGTCCTCCTGGAAACCAGGATGGCCGGTCAAAGGAGCTGCGGGGGACACACCATGGGACCGAGGGAAAGGTAAGTGGCTGCTTTTTTGTAGCTTTTTGTAGCTGATGACTGTTATTTTTGATAGGTCGAGTGGAAATCCATTTTAAATGTACTGTCAGCATTTTTGACAAACGCTGCTTTAAAATATGGTGTGGCCCTAGGGTCAATGTGTGTTTAGAATACTGCAGAAATGCACATACAAAAACACTACATCAAAATGCATCTTCAAAATATACAGCATGTTAAACAGCAGGAAAATCAAAGGTACACTTACGGTAACACCTTTTCCAGTAGTCTTTCAGAACAGCACCTTTAGAGAGACCTCGGCTCCTCCCTACCTGAGGAAACACTTCCACCCTAAACAAAAAGCACCATCACTCCCATCCGATCTCAGTTCCTGGGATCGTACCTCCGGTCACCTGGGGAGACATAATATGAGACACCAGAACATAAGACATCTCACATAACAATTCTGCAACAAAGGGTGGGTAACCAGTGCTGTCCTGAAAGACTACTGGAAAAGGCGTTACTATAAGTATAACTTTGATTTTTCCCCTTCGTCTTTCAGGACATCACCTTGAGAGGATAAGCGAGTACTTACCCCTCGGGCAGGCTCACTGCGCAGTACCTTACGTCCGAAGGCCTGCTCCTGCACCGAGACCAGGTCAAGTCTTTAATGCCTCACAAACATCCCGTAACTGGACAGCAGCCCTACAAATCTGTCCAGGGGAGGCTCCTGCCAGTTCCGCTTGCATTGACGCCATGGCCCATGTAGAATGAGCCCTGATTCCCTCTGGGACTTCTAGACCCTCGGTCTGGTATGCCTGCTCAATTACTAGCTTTTACCATCTAGCTACAGTGCGCCTGGAGGCTTTTTGCCCTTTTCTGGCCCCTGCAAAAGAAATAAAAAATTAATCTGTGCTTCAAAATTCCTTAGTCCTATCTAGGTAAAGGAGCACACACATTCTTACATCTAACAAATTAAATTTATCTTGTCTTCACCCCAATGGATTAGGGTAGAATGAAGGCAAAACTATATCCTGTTCCCTATGAAAATTTAGGGCCACTTTAGGAACAAAGGATGGGTCAGTCCTGAACACCACCCTATCCGGAAAAATTTGTAAATAAGGTGCCCTGACCCTCCTTGCTGTGGTGACTGCCACCAAAAATACCGTTTTAAATATGAGGACCCTTAGGGAGCAGGATCCTAGGGGTTCAAATGGTGGTTCCATCAACACCTTGAGTACTTTTGCCAAATCCCATTTTGGGAAAGGTCTATTTACAATACCAATAGCTCCTTAGCTAAATTGGATTCCCGAAACACACTAAGGGCCAAAATTTGGCTCTTGAGCGTGCTGATCGTGAGCCCTTTATCGACCCCCGCCTGCAGGAATTCCAGAACCGACACTAGGCTATGGGTATCCACTGAGGCCCTGTAGCACCATTCTTTAAAGCACCTCCAAACCTTCCTATAGATGGCTTGGGTTTCTTTCTTTCTGCTAGCTAAGAGCGTAGCCACCACCCTGGCTGAGAGTCCCTTTGCTAACAGGAGTTGCTCCTCAGAAACCAAGCCGTCAGTTTCAGCTTTTCAACCCTGGGACATAGGACTGGGCCCTGTGACAGTAAGTCCTTCCACGGAGGTAATACCCAGGATGGTCGCGTGGCTAAGGCCCTCAATGTTGTTAACCACGCTCGCTGGGGCCAATACGGAGCTATCAGGATTAGAGAAGTTCTCTCTGACCTGAACTTCCTCAGCACCGCTGACAGTACGGCGACCGGGGGAAAGGCGTAGCACAGAGGAAAATCCCACTTCTGTCCTAATGCATCCACTGCCTGCGCCCCATCCCACCAGTTTAACAAAATAAATCTCGGGACTTTCTTGTTCTGACCTGACGCGAAAAGGTCTATGTCTGGCCACCGGAGGAAACACCAAAACTGAGGTCGGAGGGGAGTGATAGTGCTTTTTGTTTAGGGTGGAGGTGTTTCCTCAGGTGGGGAGGAGCCGAGGTCTCTCTCAAGGTGCTGTCCTGAAAGACGAAGGGGGAAAATGCACTTAAATAATGTTAACATGCGCAATTAAGAGTAGACCAAATACACATATTTTTAGTCTGGCTTCACATACATGCGTTGTAGTATAACGTCCTTTGGAAAGGAACCGCACTCCTGGGCAAATCACATGCGATTTGTGTGCGTTGCAATTTGAGACATACATTTTGCAGGGCTCAAATTGCACTGTATCCAGTCCCAAAAGGTGCAGGACACTTTTTCGGGGTATGCACATGGGTGTAAATAGGCATGCGATCCAATTCTGCACATCGCAATGTGCTTTGTGGACCAATTTTGATGTGTTGTTAACTTCACATACAAAGCTGCAGCAGGTGTCATGAAGGGGTTGCGGTTGTGATGTGGTGCAGCGTTTGCACAGAAAACACTGCAAATTCCACACCGCATCAGTGTGAAACCAGAATGTGGCACAATGTGGCTTCACCAAAGTACAGTAGTCAGTGCTTATTATTTTCATTCCATGGTTTTTCTGACTTTTCTTTCACTGGTTTAACTCGGTAATCACAATTATCTCAGGAGATCACATGCAGCCCCTCAACCATCTACACAGATCTCAGCTGTTCTCCTTGAAAAAAAGTCTCCTCTCTTTTCCTTCGGAGAACAAATGTCCTCCACCTCATAAACAGGGGGACAAAGAAGACTTTTCCCTGAGAATTAAAATGAGATTAATTATCTGTGCTTAATAAACATACATCAATATTGCAAATACAGTGTACTGTCAAAGGCATTGCACACTAATACATTGCACATTAAAACAGTCAAATGTGTTAGTGTGTACAGTGCATTAGTGTAAAATGCGTTGTACACCAACGCATTGTACACCCTAATGCACTATACACTGTAATGCCCTGTACACCAACGCATTGTACATTCTAATGCACAATACACTGCAATGTCCTGTACACCAACACATTGTACACTGTAATGCCCTGTACACCAACACATTGTACACTCTAATGCACTGTACACCAATGCACTGTATTTTTTTATTATTATTATTATACAGTATTTATAAAGCGCCAATAAGATGGGAAGAGATGGGTTTTCAGGATGCACCTAAAGGAGAGGAGAGTAGGTGATAATCTGATGGGTTGGGGCAGAGAGTTCCAGAGGTGACACCCTGGAGAAGTCCTGGAGGCGGGCATGGGAGGAGACCAGGGAACTAGAGAGAAGGAGGTCTTGTGAGGAGCGGAGTGTGCGTGCTGGGTGGTACTTGGATATTAGGTCAGTGATGTAGTTCGGTGCAGTGTGGTGGACGGCTTTGTACATCAGTGTTAGGATTTTGAATTTGATCCGTTGCACAATCGGAAGCCAGTGGAGGGATTGGCAGAGGGGGGTGGCGGAGATGGAGCGGTTGGAAAGGTGAATGAGTCTGGCCGCCGTATTCATGATCGACTGATAGCCAGCAGCGAGGCAGGCCAGTGAGGAGGGAGTTGCAGTAGTCGAGTTGTGATATGATGAGGGAGTGGATGAGCTGTTTAGTGGTTTCTGGGGTTAGGAACGTGCGTATTTTGGCGATGTTGCGGAGGTGGAGTCTGCACGAGTTTGTTAAAGATTGGACTTGGAGCTGGAAGGATAGGTTGGAGTCCAGAATGACACCAAGTACTCTGGCCTGTGGGGCGGGTTTGATGGTGGCATTGTTGGATGTGATGGAGAAGTCAATGGGGGGTAGTGTCCAGGCTGGGGGGAAGACAGGAAACTCGGTTTTGGAGAGGTTCAGTTTAAGGAAGTGGAGCGACATCCAGGCAGATATGTTGCTCAGTAGGTGTGTGATTCGGGCGGAGACTGAGTGTATGAGTTGGCCAAGGGAGGAGGTGTAGATGGAGAAGAGAAGGGGCCCGAGGACGGAGCCTTGAGGGACCCCAACAGAGAGGGGGAGTGAGGGGGAGGTGGTAGCATTATAGGTAAGAGCGTTGTGACAGGTAAGATGAGAGCCAGGAGAGAGCAGAATTTCTGAGGCTGAGGGAGTGTAGTTTTTTGAGGAGGATGGGGTGGTCGACTGTGTCGAAGGCCGCAGAGAGGTCAAGGAGTAGGAGCACTGAATAGTGGCCATTAGCTTTGGCGGTTAGCAGGTCGTTGGAGAGTTTGAGTAAGGCAGTTTCGGTGGAGTGTAGGGGACGGAAGCCGGACTGAAGGGGGTCGAGGAGGTTGTTGTCGTTGAGGTGAGAGCATAGGCGGGTGTAGACTAGGCGCTCAAGGAGTTTGGATGTAAATGGGAGCAGGGAGATGGGGCTGAGGTTTTTTGGGTCATTGGGGTCCAGGGAGGGCTTTTTAAGTATGGGGGTGATGTGTGGATGTTTCAGAGGGGAGGGGAAAGTGCCGGAGGAGAGGGAAAGATTAAAGATGTGGGTGAGGGAGCGTAGGATGGAGGGGGAGGGAGGTCGTACACTGTAATGCCCTGTAAACCAATGCATTGTACTCTGTAATGCACTGTACACCAACACATTGTACACTGTAATGCCCTGTACACCAACGCATTGTACACTAATGCCCTGTACACCAACGCATTGTACACTTATGCACTGTACATCCACGCATTGTACACTAATGCATTATAGATGTACATATCTGCAAAGTTTAAACATGAAGGCCTTGCTGGTTAATATCAGTGACCCATCAATACCCAGGAGCTAATGTACAGATAAGCAGAAAGTAGCATGTGCATGTACATGTGCACTAAGTGACATTCTGCTAGGCTCCCAAAAGCTGCAATTACCTGTCCCCCCTATATGTTATGAACATCGTTGCAAGGGCCACACTTACTTTGCAAATGAGGATCATCTCCTCGGTTGTGAAATGCAATCTCGCCATGTCTAGCTTTGGTTTTGAAATCCACCAAAAAAAAGGACCAACAACTCACCAACCACTCTCCCATCCACTAACACTTCCGGGTGCGCGCGAACGTCCTTCCGCAAACGTGATGACGTATTTCTGGTATGACAGCTGCTCGAGCGCCTCACCGACAGCTGTTTATTTGTGCGCCATTGCTTTATTTCTCGGCGCCGCTATTGGATGTTGGCTTACACAAATATGTTTCTTATTCAATTGTTTATTTAACATTAGCGAATATATATTTGTTGACAAAAGGCCCAAAATCAACATACAGTGGGGGCCTAGTTTATTACTGTTAATAGAATTGTAGAAAACCAATAACTCGCTGCACATTGAACATGACCTATTCATTGGTACATAACATGGTCTTGTGGTGCAATAGGGGGCTTTTTTTTTTCAATTTGAGTTTGGACATACTTGTATATGTGCGCTCCTACAAGCTAAATTTGGGCAGATTATATCGGTATCCAAAGTGTTAGGGGTGTTAGTATATTGAACATGGGCATGAAATAACCCCCCAAAAAATACATAGTTCAAACGTTTATTGATCAAATACATATTCATGCTAAAATAAAATGGTCCTGCTCATAAGAGCTTACAATCTAAAGATACTTCTAATGAACTGTGCTTTCACAGGTTATAGCAGGAAACAAGCAACATATTCAGGACCATAAAATTAACATACACAATCACTTAGTATGACAAGTATCACAAAACAGGCTCCAGATCAAAATATCAATAGAACAAGACATAAGTGCCAAAATAAACCCCTCCCACCTCTACAAATCCCCTACACATACATTTCTCAGCAGGTTTGTCAGAAAAATGCATTTCAGTCTAAAGCAAGCAAAATAGAAACAAGAGCAGATTTTAAAGAACACAACTACTGACATGCAAAGCTAAAAAACACAATCATTGTACAATAAAACACAAACATTTTACAAGGCAAAAAAATAACAACATTTACAGCCCACTTCCAAACACAGCCTGAGTGTTGTCTGGGACAATTCAGCACAATATCTCTTCCTCCCCAAACCACCACAAGCAAGGACTTGGTGAAAATCACACGGCCTAGTAACAGGCCCAATCACCCACTACTGCACGTGTTTATATAAGCTAGGTTGCATTTGGAGCATGTCAAACAAGGCCCCACACCCAATTAAGCCTACACCCACCACAGTCCTTCATTTGGTCAGAGAAAGTGTTTGCACTTGATTAATTCTCTTCCCACCTGCGTTAACCCTTGGTATACAGGCCCCACAAATCAGAGTCAGAAAGAAAGCAACATTGAAATGTACCTGTGCAGCATACAACAGAAAATTGAGCAGGGATGTGAAAGAAAACCCCATGGCAACCTTTATTGCTACTATGGTTACAATTCCCTCCAGATTATCGCATGATCACATCTTGCATGCAATACTGAAAATCACAATTCTATTTGGCTAGTATGGGGAAATTCTAATAAATCTGAAAAACACTCCAGAAATCAAACATCAAAAACATTACACCCCGGCAGGGGCGGACTGACAACTCAGGGGCCCCCGGGCAATAGGGGATCATGGGGCCCCTGTGTCCTTGCCCAAACTCAAAAAAGCCTATGAAAAAGGTACCAGGGGCATCTCATGGGGCCCCCTACTGACCCTGGGCCCTCGGGCAGTGCCCGAGTTTCCAAATGGTCAGTCCGCCCCTGCACCCTGGTCACATCAAAGCCGAATTACAAATCATGCAACTTACAGTAAAGTTGACCATTTTGTTGTAAATTGCAAGACATCTGACACAGATACCTATGCAAATTGCCACTAAAGTAGTACATGTACTACTTTAGAAACCAGTGTTTGAAACACACCCATGTGACCGCTCTAATAGCAGACAATAGAGTGCTACTTGGCATACGATTTGCAAATCAAATGTCGTGCAAATCACATGCCAAGTCGCATTCAATGTGCCCGCTATTAGCACGTTCATATTGCTGTGGTTCAAACTTGGTCGGAGCCGCAAGAAATAATAAAGTAATAAATACACTACTTTTCATGCGATTTGCATGAAGATCTGTATCAAATTGCACTTGAAATCACCGTGTCCCCCAACTTTGAAATCATGCGACTGCAATGTAAGTCACATGATGTGACAGTAGTGTAAATAGCACCACTTAGAAATCTGCTTTAATGTGACCAGGGGTGGCCCCCAGTTATATTGTTTGCGATTTGGCATGCAATTTGCATGACAGGCGACTTGCAAATTGTAGGCCAAGTCGCACCCTATTGTCCGCTTTAGGCTCTGTTCACATCCAATCGGATTGTGAAATCGTGCAACTTCAATGTAAGTTGGGCAATTTCCACATCAGATTAGATGTGACAGTGGTGTTAGCCCCCAGTAACATTGCATCCAAGGTGTGCAATTTCAGGTGTGATTTGTGACTTGACATCGTACATGATATCGGATATAATGAATGTGAGTGTATTAACATACTCGATTTGTTGCAGCACGATTTCAAAAGAAGTTCTTGTCTAACTTTTTGGGCATTTAGTAGCAATTTCACATCTAGACTCCAATAGAAATCGCAATACTAAACACAATTGAAAACACAACTCGTTTGAAAATCTCAAGAAAACATGGTGAAATTGACCTGCTTGGAGAAGGGTCTGCTATGGATTTGGGGGGAAAATCCACGCCAGTATTTGTAACAATTTTGGTGTGTGGATTCCTCTCCCAGGCCTTTTCTCTCTCTCTCACTCTTCTTTGTCTCACTTCTGTATGTCTCTCTCGCTCGCTCTTCTCTCTCTCTCAGCTCTTTGCTTGACAAATCCTTCACAAAAGGGGCGGAGTGTAAGCCAGCATTATCAAATCTATTAGTAGTCCAGGCCCTTATCTCACCCCATTATTTGACATTCACATTAGGTGCAGCTTTGAAGGTGTTTCAACAGACAAGGCCTCATTCTACTTCACATTCTAGGGATCATTTAGACAGAAAGCAAAGATGCTGCCAGAACATATAGATAGTTGAAGACCAGCCACCCAGGGAGATCATGCAACTTTCTTGCCGTGGTTGGGATTACAAACAACCCTTGTGCTTTGAGGCAGCAGTGCTAACCACTAATCCGCGGATCTGCAACGCTAATCCAGTCTCTATTTCTTCAGTGTGAGTCCCTGGGCAAAATCAGTTTAACTAGCCAGGTATCTCAAATGTGACACAAATGTTGTGCTATGTTGGCAATTCAGATCTATGTTGGTTCTATATACCCCAGTACAAAGGATTACAATACTAATACATGCGTACCTCGGTTTACCAACGCCTCGGTTAACGTAATTTTCGGTGTACAAATGCCAAACCATTAAACTTAATGGCTTGGTTTACAAATGTTGGAATAATTTTGTTCACAATACGAAATGTATGTCGGCGCTGATTTTTAAATACTAATGGCGTGCCTTTTTTTTTCTTTCACTATAGTTCACAAGCTTAGCTGTCACTTTCCCCAAAGTTACAGAAAAATGTGTTCATTTTAATTAACTAAAAGTGAACCTTGTTACCTTTAAGGAAATAAACTCAAAGAAAACTTTCTCTTTTAGCTGGGGGAAGTGACAGCTGAATTTCTGAGCTATAGTGAACACCAGAAAAAGCCAGAATTACATTTAAAAACCAGCACCATAATAAAACAAACAGCGTGGGGTCCCCCCTCCCATCCATACTAAGCCCTTTGGGTCTGGTATGGATATTCAGGGGTAACTCCACGCCGAAATAAAAAAACGGCGTGGGGTCCCCCCAAAATCCATACCAGACCCTTATTCGAGCATGCAGCCCGGCAGGTCAGGAAAGGGGGGTGACGAGCGAGCACCCCCCCAACCATACCAGGCCACATGCCCTCAACATGTTTATGGGGTCAAGGGCCTCTTCCCCACAACAGGGTTGTGGGGGTCTGCGGGCGGGGGGCTTATCAGAATCTGGAAACCTCCTTTAAAAAGGGGGCCCCCAGATTCCGGCTTCCCCCCTACGTGAATGAGTATGGGGTACATGGTACCGTTACTAATTCACAAGAAAACCCAGAGTGTAGTGTAAAAAAAAGTCCTTTAATAAAAGAAAAATCTCAAAGAATGTCCCCGAAGTAGATCCATTGTCAATCACGGTGTAATGCGCCGGCGACCCGAAAAAAAAATAAATCAAAAGGTTCCGCTTCCGAGTATGGCTGCCCAGCCTTCTGCTGTGAGCTTGGGTGACAGCTCTTAAATATGTAAGGGGCAGGGCCACCTGGGGACATCACCCGAGTGACCCCGCCCCATGTCACATGCGTGATGTCCCCCTTACATATTTAAGAGCTGTCACCCAGGCTCACAGCAGCAGAAGGCTAATCAGCCATCCTCGCGAGCGGAACCTTTTTTTAACATTTTTTTGGGTCGCCGGCGCCTTACAGCGTGATTGACGTTGGATCTACTTCGGAGAACTTTGAGATTTTTCTTTTATTAAAGGACTTATCAAAGACCATGTCCTGTGTTTTTTAACACTACACTCTGGGTTTTTTTGTGAATTAGTAGCGGTACCATGTACCCCATACTCATTCACGTGGGGGGGCGGGATCTGGGGGCCCGCTTGTTAAAGGGGGCTTCCAGATTCTGATAAGCCCCCCGCCCGCAGACCCCCACAACCACCGGCCAGGGTTGTGGGGAAGAGGCCCTTGACCCCATCAACATGGGGACAAGGTGCTTTGGGGGGGAGCCCCCCTGCCCCAAAGCACCCCCCCATGTTGAGGGCATGTGGCCTGGTATGGTTCAGGAGGGGGAGGCGCTCGCTCATCCCTCCCCCCTTTCCTGACCTGCCGGGCCAGGAAATCACTGTGTAAGGCGCTGGCGACCTGAAAAACAGCTCTTAAATATGTAAGGGGCAGGGCCATCCGGGAACATCATCCCATGTCACATGCGTAATGTCCTCGTTTTACAAGCTACCATTTTAGATTTACAGAGGGAGGTCTAGTGTTAGAATTACTTCCCTTGATCTGACATTCGTGGCAATACCTCACATGCATGGTGCAACCGCTGTTTACATACCAACACAGGGTCAACGCTAGCGCACACAGGTGTGCACGCGTGGGGGGGGGGGCGAGGTTTTTTTTTCTTTAAACTTATTTAGATTTTTTTAATTATTTTTACACTGTCCCTTTCATTTTTGCTTTTCTTTTGATCACTTTTAATGCTATCACAGGGAATGCAAATATCCCCTATAACTTCAATTGGCATTGTCATATATTCTTTTTTGAGAAATATGGGGTCTATCAGACTCTAGATCTCTCCTCTGCCCTTACATTATCTAATCAAACCAAGATCGGTGTGATCAGATGCTTTCCCAATTTACAAATTACACTGTTTATATCCGGCAAAACTGAAGTGATGAAATGCTCGTAGCTTCTGATTTCTTAGACTATAGATATGATTGGCACCATTCTGGTCTCCAATCAGCTCTATGGTCAGCTGGCAGAAACACCGGCTGCATTCTCAGTTTCCCCCAATGGCACTGGACTGCCCGAGAAGGCCGTGGAAGGCAGCGGGGGAGGGGGGGGCATCATGTCCCGCTGCTTGTAAAAGCAATCCTGCACCTAATTATCCACTAGGATTGCTTTTGCATGAACGCCGATCGCCGGCTGAAAAAAATGATACCAGGATGATGCCTGCAGCTGTAGGCATCATCCTGTTATAACCATTCAAAGATCAGTGATGTACCAGTACATCTCTGATCCTTGTTGGGTATATATGCTATGTTCTTATTTATTTTCAGCCTGTGGACTGAATGAAAAAAATTGAAGAATTCTCTGCCAGAAAAAGTGTGTGGTATGCCCACTATTAGAATATACCACCCTGCATCCACCCACTTCCAATGGTGGGCACACATTAGGTCACACAGTGCCACATGCACCAGTTCCAAGATTGTACAAATGTCTAAATAGTGGCACACTTGAATAAAAATTGTCCACGTATAAGTGGCACCTCATATGGAAAAAGGATGACACTAAGTCCCAAACTATCTTACCACTACTCCCCATGTAGTCTGGTGTCTTGGAAATTCGCTTTGAACGAATTTTTCCTTACCATGAGTACTCGCAGTTGGATGCGCAGGAATCGTGGAGCTAAGCTGCAGTCGCGGTAAGCGAAGTTCGCACAGCTTTATGGGGGATTTCTGCGCATCCAACTGCGAGTACTCACGGTAAGGAAAAATTTGTTCAAAGCGAATTTCCAAGACAGTTTGGCGAGCCAGAGGATTCTAACGCGAATTCTTTGATAGCTAACCAAGTACGAGGGGGGAATGAGCTATCATGAACTAGCAAAAAGTATGCCGGCACATTTCAGGTCTCTCTACCGTTAAGAGGATCGCTTTTTGCGCGTTCGTGTGGCTAATTTCGCTCCGTGTTAGCTAACGTGAATTCCGTTTAGCAAGGACCTAGTTGTCCTAAAATTTTGATTTGTGGGTGAAAGACAAGGGTTTTTCTCTGCTAAAAGCAGCAGAGGGTGGGTTTGGTTGGCTGGATTTGGTCAAGTTTAAAAATCTTTCAACCAAAAATTAAACGGGTATATGTTTTAGCGGTTAAAGGTTTTTGCATAGTTTAGGTATTTGCGGGTTGTAGGTACTGTGGTACCTCCCTCCAGGTGAGGTCATTATTACAGTGCTGAAAGGTTTAGGTTAACCATTAACTGTTGTAAGACCTTTGTGTGTATATAGTCTGTGCAGTGTTTTGTCGGTACTACTGCTCCCAGCAAGCATACAGCAGTGGGTCTTTTCTGTTACATGCGCATGTTAGTGTGATATGTTGGTTTTTTTATGTCTGTTCTGTGATTGTGCCAAATTGTGTTATATGTGTACTGTATATTGTTGTGTAATTGTCCAGAGTATGTTTTGTCCAAAAGTCTGATTTATGTAAGAGGTTACAGGCAATTTTGAGGCTAGTGTCTGCCATGTGCTTTCTCTGGTGGTGGCCATTTTGTTGACTACCACATGTGCTTTCTCTGGAGGTGGCCATTTTATTGACTGCCATGTGCTTTCTCTGGTTGTGGCCATTTTATTGACTGCCATGTGCTTTCCTTGGTGGTGGCCATTTTGTTGACTACCACATGTGCTTTCTCTGGTGGCCATTTTGTTGACTACCACATGTGCAGTAATCTCTGTGCAATGTATATGCAGTTTTCTATATGCATTTGACCCACATTGTGTTTTTAATCCACATTTTTACAGTTAAGTTGTTTGCTTTTAGCTTTAAATTTGCGTATTGCCAGCCAATTTAAAGTGTGTTAAGCAAGTTTTTCCCTCACGTGTTCCACATTTAGTGAGCGCGGTGAAGTTTGGGTTTTTGCACATAGATTTCTTGTACAGTGATTGTGTTTTACTTGTGTTTTTCTTGTTAAAAGTAGTTCCTTATTGTAAAGCGGGTTTGTTTTTTAGGCGGTTGCAGCGAAGATCACGTGTGTAGCGCGGAACGTTTAGCGGCGCTGGTAGGAGCGATTTTCGCATCAGCAACAGGGGTTATTTTTGGTGCAGTTTTTCGATTTACCTCTGTGTAATTGTTTTTACTGCGAAACATCCCGTGTTTTCCATAAGGCTCCACTTTTTAACGTTTTTTCAAGTTGAAAAGGGGTTTTTCTGTGTGTATTAGGCAAGTTTTTTCTTTACACAATTTTCCTAAAAGGTCAGTTAACAGGTTTCCGGGCAACCAGTGATCCCTAAGTAACAAGCAAAGAACCCCTCTTTTTGTTTTGACTTGTGTTAGCTACTGTGTGCAGGGAGAGAAAAGCCACTCTCATCATTGTGCGGTGTGGCCTGCCAAACACAGTGGGTGATGAGAACCACATAAATTACGCTGTGCGAGTGGGCGGTCCAGGGAAGTGTAACGCTTAGCCTGGTTACCACAAACACTTCGGGTGGTCAGGATCACATAAATTGCGCTGTGGGAGTGGGAGGTGTGCTCTCAGTCTGACCGCCACTTGATGCGCTTCGGGTGAGCGTTAAAAATCACATAAATTACGCTGTGCTGGGAAAGTGGTGGAATCAGGCCTCTCGGTAGGATCCCACCGAGTGCTCCAGGGGGTAAACAGGTACCCGGACACGGGATATATACCAGTGACTAGTCACGATGGGCAGTAGTCAGTCCATTGTTGTGGGCTTTTGAATTATGTCTCAAAAACATGATTTATCAAGACATAATCCTATATAACATCAAGTCAGCATAGCCGGATGTTAAGGGGTTAATTTGTCTTGGTTGGAAAGTCAATGACCATCTAGCTAGAGAAATGTAATGGGTGAAGGGATTGTTTTTCTTTCCTCCTAGAGACAATACTATTTTGAAGTTCTACAGGTGATCAAACACCATTATTCAGACTTCAATAAGCAGGTAAACATATACAAGGTCTGGACATGACAATAGAGGAACCAAACTGATTGTCTGAGAGCTTACCCAAACCTTGTAGAGTGTGATGAACTAACAGACCTCTGAAACTATTACCATATACTATTGTTCACCAAGGGTGAAAGCATTAACAATTGTTTACCATGAGCCCAATACAAGGGCCATGCAAATAGAGAGTTTTTTTTTCCCTACACAGAGAAAATGTTGATTCTGAAACAAAGGGGTGAAATTCAGGACATTTAAGTTTAAAAGTTCACTGTATATCATGACAAAAATATACTACAAAAACATATCATAAATAAGATGTTATAGATTTTAAACACCACTAAATACTCAGCAATGGGAACTATATATCACTAATTTGAGTATTGAGATGATGGGAAGTAAGATGTATTATAGACTAGCATTAGTTACATGTCTTATCAGGAAACAAACAGGATGGTACTTCAAGGAGGAATAACCGAATATACACCTATATTCCATGGTCCCTATTTAGAATAATATAGGTATCACTGCTATATCTGGATAGAGCCGTATATTTTATTCCTGAAATTACCTGAAGATTCCACCCAAGGTATGAGTCATCTCAAATACTCACATTGTTCTGTGATACATGACCGCCACCTGGCGGGCAGGTGAGAAATAGCTTATGTACACACATTTCTCAACTAGCCAATCAGGAAGCCTGGTGGGAAGGTATCTTAGAACAATGGACTAGTGGATATAAAAGCCCATGTGCTTTAAGAAAAAGGGATCCCTCATAAAAACCTCATGGAAAGACCTGACATCTGAAGAAGATCTCTGCTGAACAACTACTCTTCCATCTTTTAAAACTTCCTAAAAACTTTAACTCAATTCCTAAACCTCTAATCTTATAACTTCCTACATTCTCCCCTACTGAGAATCTTTCACTTGCCCTATATATCAGTCTAAAGGCGTTCCACTGCCAGCTAAATCCACGGGAGAGTTGCCTAGTCTGAATTCCGGGTGTGGTGAGATATTTATTTGATTTTTGTATTAATTATTTTCTCTGTTGTGTGGAATCATAAAATTACCTCAGTGTATCATAACAATATTGGGTAGTTAGATATATGTAGAAAGATACTGTGTTACTGTTAAAAATTGTTTATTGCCATATTATAAAATTTTTCATATTTCATAATTTATTGAATATTAATAATCAGAGTATCATATATCAAGGGATTCTTTCTTGCAATCCTATGGCCACGGCTTGTAAGAATATAACCTTTGAGATATTCGAAATTATTAATTATTAATAAATTTAATAAATATCATATCATTTAAAAATTTGTGATTGATGTAATTAGTTAGAGACCTTATTAGTGTGTCTTACATTGGTAGGATATATTTTTGATTGTGTGTACCAATATTCATTTATCACCAGTCTTTTGCGTTTTGTGTTAATATATATATAATTTTTGTACATAAATAAATTTTTATATTTATCTATTATAAGGCAAATTTTGTGTGTATGGTACGAAATCATATTGGCTAAAAGAATTCAAGGTATAATAATAAGTGGTGATCAAATTATCAAAGTGTCCAAATTATTGGTTTATTAAATATTTGCCGTATTTTAACGGCTGGAGGCACTGTAATATTTCATCTAAGGGAAAGGGACACGCCCTTTATAAATAATATATATCCTTACATAAACCACCACAACATAAATTTGGAGGCACTGCTGAGATTCATAGAAATCGTACCATAACACAAAACGCACTGGTGATTGTATATTTGTACACTTTATCAAACATATATTTTGTATCAAAATGGCATCCAGTAATCACGGATCCACCTCTTCCAAGCATAACAAGGAAAATATGGCGGCTCAAGGCATTGAGCAGGAAGTTATGAAGCCAGCTCGGAAAGCTGCCGGTGCTTGGCAGAAGTATGTTGAAAATGAAGTAATAAATTATCTCCGCAAGAAATTGAATTTGGGGGATAGCAATAATGAATTTGTGGATGAAGAGAAAGAGCAGGCCATGAGTACCTTTGAGGACCTGTTCAACCAAAAGGGCCAGGTTGTTGGGTTTTTAATAGCATTTGCTGGAGCAGAAAGTGATAGAAGCCGTGACAGACTTCTCCTAGAAGCTTGGCCCATGTTATGGTTCATGACCGCTGGAGCTGCCCAGCGGACCATGACTCTAAGGGAAGAGTTGTCAGAGGCCCGCCTCTTGTTAGAAAGCAAAAATCAGGACATTGAGTCTTTGAAAGGGAAGCTTGGTCATGCCGGTGTTCGTTTAGACGAATCCGAGAAACATTATGATAGATTGGTCGGAGACTTTCGAAGTGCTCAGGACCTATATGAAAGAAACTTTCAGGAATTAAAACAACTTCAAAAGAAGTATCAGGACTTAAAAGATGAGGTGGAGTACTTCAGATCAGAGAGGTTATCTCCTGTCAAAATTAAAGTTCACCCAGGGGATAAGCATGACCAGTCAGAACTTACCTTGATAAAATCTGAGCAGAAAACTCTGGAGGAGCAGATTATAAGGTTGACGGCCCAAATAAATTCTGGGGTCCAAAGACGGACCAACCCAGTCAAGCCAGAGGCTGATGAGCGGAGATACCCGCATCACAGCGAAGTATCTGATAGTGAGTCAGGGTCAGAATATAGGTCACCTCCTAGGCTTTCAAGATATACTCCAGAGCGCTCAGAAGAAAAGTATGAGGTTTCATATAGGCAGGAAGGGAAATCCCAGGGGTCATTCAGGAGATATGACACCCCAAAGGTTATTAAGTTCCTGAAGGACACTGTTCCTATGTTTTCTAAGAAAGGGTCCCTTGAGATCACCGAACACATGAGAACATATGAACAGACGTTAGAGATTCTGGGCATTAGAGATGACCACACCAAAATAAAATTGCTGCCATGGGTGTTTGAAGAGAAATACCGGCAATTCTTTGAGACCTTGAGGGCCTATTCCAATCAGTCCTGGAGAGAGGTTAAACATAAGTGCCACATGGAATTTGGGCCTTATAAAACTGTAACCTCTGCCAAGGCTGCGGCCTACAATTTAAAGTGTGGTCCTCACCAAAGCCCTGCAGAATTTCTGGCTGTCCTCAGAAATGCCTATTTCCTGGCTGAAAAGGATCCCAATCCTAACCAGCCAGAATTCAAGACACTATTCTATGAAGCATTACCTGCTTACATAAAATTGGGACTTGCAAAGGATTACAGAAAGGGATGCTCTCTTGATTGGTTGGTGAGAGAGAGTGACTATTTATTCTCGATCCAACAGTCCAGTGAGGGCGGGATAAAAAGAGAACCTAAAAATAGCCCCAAGATAGTAGCAGCCACTACCGTTTCCCCTCCAAATCCAAATTTGCAGGCAGAGAAGAAATCATATGCGGAAGTAGTCCGTGGGGGTAAAACCAATGGTTCCCCTAGATTTGTACCTCAAACCCAGCAAGTGAAGGAGGTCCATAACTTTGCACCCCAAAACCAGTGGGTGAGAAAGGATAGACAAAAGCTAGGAAACTACGGTAGTGGAAGTGAGAAGAATAAAAAGTATGGTAAGGGTCAGTACAGTGATGAGAATCAAAGGAGGCAATGGTATCCTCAGAGGTTCTATTATCCTCGCCAAAACCAACATGGGAATTTTTATGGGAACCCCAATTTCAACAGGCCCCATAATTACAATAAGAATCCCAATTTTAATAAAAACTCCGACTTCCAAAGATTTCCTCCACGCCAAGAACACCCTCAGGCTCAAAGGGGGGATACAGTACCCCAGGCTCCCTTTAATAACAGGGAGACCCCAAAACCTCAGAGAGAACAATGGCGTCGGGACCAGAGCAGTAGTTCTGACTCTGAGTTTCATTACCAGTCTCGTCCAAAATACAAGCGCAAGTATAGGAAAAGGGAGAATCAACAGAATGACTCCTCTGAGCGTATTGGACAAATAGAGGCGCAGGTCAGCAAAATGGCTGAACAAATGGACAGGCTTGTCACCCAATTTCCATCCAATCCTTTTTTAGGAGCAGCTCCTGTGACCAACCAAGGGTCACAGAATTAACAGGCAACCAAGCCTTAAACCAACAGGGAAGGACACTGAGTCAAATGACAGGAGATGTGTGCCCCGTCCCTGACACGCCTACCAATGGAGAAGCTAGTTCTCAGGCAAAGGGGGACCAGTTGTTGGTGATTAATGATTCTCCTGTTTTTCAGTGTCCATCTATTGCCCCTAATATAGTCGCGGCATCGGAAGTCGTCGGGATTGACAAGCCAGACGGAGCGCCAACTTCTAGTTGTGCTTCTGTCTTGAGACAGTCCAAGAATCCCACCAGGGAGGATAAGGGTGATGTTTCCACCACATGCGGTGAGATAAGAGCTAGTCATAGGTTATTGAAGGGCCCACAGATCTTCAACCACACTAATTTCATGTGTGAGCTGACTGAATCTGATGGGAGATATTATGCCACGGTGCAGGTGCAGGATGCCAGTGATCTTTCGATTGTCGGTTTAATAGACACTGGATCCCAAGCAACCATCATGTCACAGGAACATTTTGACAAAGTGGCGAATGTCATGCCCACCAAGCCGAGACTTAAAAGTTTTGACAGCTCATTGATTGGTGTAGGTGGAGACCCTTTACAGGTCATGGGTACCGCCTGGCTTAAACTGAAACTGGGTAATAAGGAACTGAGACACCCCATCATCATTGCTAGCATATCCCAGCACCACATGATAATTGGAATGGACTTCCTAAAAAGGCTGAACACCATAGTTGACTGTGTGAACCAAGTCCTATGGTCACAGGTAAATACCCCGATTAAATATGGGAAACTTAAAACTCCCCATTCCCGACAACACTGCCACCTGGTGGAAGAAAGGCCTGGATCATTAGAAATCCATTTCAGGAACAGCCAACTTCCTGATGTAACGGTTATCAAACCTGATGACCATAACCCTATCAGAAGAGATGAGGAACACATTTTTAGAATTCCCCAAGATAAAATAAAAGACATTTCCCTCCAAGATAACATCCTTACGATATCTTTTCATCAGGAGGATAAACCAAGAAAAGGGGGAGATCACACCCAATTCTTGACAGGTATTGAAAGGGTTAACAGCGACTTGTTTATCCCCATCCGGATAAATGGTCTTAATAGGTCAAAATATGCCAAACTAGATTTGAGACAGGAACACAGCTTTGTAAGCCATGGGCTGATAAAACACCTGACCGAAATGGAAATGATCCGTTTCTCCACACCTCAGCGTCATTGGATTTCAGACTCCCTTGATGACTCTGATGATCACAATTCAATGGCTAGGTGTCTCTTAAACGTCACTGTAGGAAACAAAACAGCCACCCATGTGTTCCTAGTCTTGGATAATCCCCAAACTAAAATTTATTTTGGCAACGATATATTACATCGCTTTGCAATGCAAGTCGACCTAATTAATGACTGTTTATGGAGTCGACTAAAGGGGGACCCCGAAAAATACCAAAATCTGGACTTAGCTTTAAAATCCCAGCAACAGATGCCTTATGCTGTTGAAGTCCAGGTAGCCCAAAAGATTACAATTCCTAAGGGCATAAATAACTTCATACTCCCCATCCAAGTTAAAAAGGGACATAGACTGAAGGGGTCAGATGCATTAGTATGCCTCTCCCATAAAATGCAGGGGGAGGGACTGAACATTACACACACGCCCCTAGTCAACATACATCAATCCCCGATGTACATTTACGTACATAATCTGTCCAATCAGGACATCGTCTTACCCAAAGAGACCCTTATTGGTCTAGCGGTAGAGACTGAATATTACACCTTTGGGGTCACTAACCAGGTGATTGGACTCATCCCCGATGAATATTTGTCGGAGGAACAATTAATTGAACAAACATTCCATTCATTACCAGAGGGTATTTTCACCATAGAGTCCATTTATCCATTCGATTCTAAAGATGGCACCTGTCGAATCGAAGAGACATCAATTGTCTTTGATCACCCAATCAAAGAACAAGAGTACCCCATAGAACCTGGATGGCAGGAGAACACACACACACATCACATACCCAATGACCTCACCGCGAAACTTGAGGAGGCATATGAGATAGGTCAGCCGGAAAGCTTTCCTGGATTCAAGGAGTTAGTGGAAGAGATGGTGGCCCTCGCCGACGCGTGTGCCAGTGATCTCGACCGACAATTGCTCCGAGAGCTTCTCCTTGAATTCCAAGAGATCTTTGCCAAGGATTCTTACGATTGTGGGACTACTGACCTACACATCGCTAGGATCCAAACAGATCCAGATGCCCCACCAGTATTCGTAAGACAGTATAGGTTACCATTAGCTTCCTATGAATCTCTAGCTGAGATTATCAGGAAGTTACATGAAAGGGGTATAATTAGGCCCATCCACAGCTCCTACAACCACCCGATCCTGGGTATTTTAAAACCCAATGGACAATGGCGTTTGTGCGCTGACCTCCGTCAGCTGAATAAACGTGTGTACATGTCAGGATGGCCTGTCCCATACATAGACCAATGTCTAGCCCAGCTCCAAGGATCCCAGGTTTTTACAGCCTTGGATTGTGCACAGGGGTATTGGACCATAAAGGTGAGTGAAGAAGACCAATACAAACTGGCTTTCAGTTTTGGGAATCGACAATATTGTTGGGTGAGAATGCCTTTCGGATTCATAAATTCCGGACATGAATTTGCTGTGTTCATGCACAAGGCCATGCCAGACGCCTTCGAAAGGGGGACGTTGGCATATGTGGACGATATCCTGATCAAAAGTACTGATATGGCCAAACACATTACAGAACTTCGGCATGTCCTGGGCCAATTAAAAGCAGCAGGAGTAAAACTGTCCTTACAGAAAGCCCAGTGGTGTCGCACGAAGGTAAACTTCCTAGGCCATGAAGTTACTGCTGAAGGTTTGAACCCACAAAAGAAGAAAGTTGAGGCGGTTCTGAATTGTAAAGTCCCTACTAACCTTAAAGAATTGAGATCATTCCTAGGTATGGTAAACTACTCGCGTAAGTTTATTGATAATTACGCCGAGATAAGCAAGCCACTGCTTCACCTACTGAAGAAGGATGTCGAATGGTCGTGGGGTAAGAAACAGGAGGACGCCATGAAGGAATTAAAGGAACGTCTCACACAAGCCCCGTGTCTCGGATATCCCGAAGGGGGTAAAAATTTCTATCTAGAGACAGGGTTTACGCAGGTAAGTATGAGTTCTGTTCTTTACCAGAAACGTGATGATGTCAGTAAGGTGATTGCCTATGCCAGTAAAACTTTGTCCCCGGTTGAAGTAAAGTTCAGTGACTGTGAAAAAGCTCTATTGTCCACCGTGTGGGCATTACAGAATTTTCGCAGTTACATTCAGGGAGAGAGAATCATTGTTGAAACGGCACACCAGCCTTTACAGTATTTAAAGAGTGAACGTATCAAGGGAGGAAATGTGTCTAATAGCCGCATCACTGCTTGGACTTTGTCTTTGCAAGGGTGGCCTCTTGAAATTCGGTACAAACAGAACAAAGAAAGTCCAGTAGCCCAGGGCCTAGCCGAGCTCCATGATTGTTCCGCAACTACGCCTACTATGGAGGGCCCGGACACTGACTTTCTGGAAGAACAACTGTTCTCTCCCTACAAGGTTTACGATGAAGAATACTGTAAACAGCTGCCGTGTGTATATGTGGATGGTTGTGCTTTTCATCACAAGGATGGGGAACAGCTCCAACTAGTGGCAGGTATTGGAATCGTTTGGACCCAAGGTGTCACCCCAATTTCTGTGGGATACAAACTTGGACCAAAGAGCAGTCAGGTTGCTGAACTTACTGCAATTCTTAGAGCAGTTGAGATGGCTATAGAGTTCAACATCAGAGAGTGTGCCATCATAACCGATTCCAATTATGTCAGGAATAGCTTTGTGGAGTATTTCCCTAGGTGGAAGCGAAACAACATGAACAAGAGTAATCACAAACCCGTGAAACATGGTAAGCTTTTTTGTCACATCGATGAACTGGTAAGGTCCAATGATCTCACCCTGCACTTCAAGAAGACCAAAGGCCACTCCAAGGTTCTAGGTGCCGAGAAGGAAGGGAACGATCTGGCCGATTCTCTAGCCAAGGAAGGGGCAATCACCGGTGAACTGTTAGACATTGACCAATTTTTAGGTACCGTACAGGTTGAAGCTGTCACCAGGCAACAGGCCAGAACAGCTGGTGATCCGAATGCATTACAGTGGAGTCACGATTCTCCTAGTGAGGATTTAATTACTGCCCAAAAAGAAGACCCAATAATTGGCTTGTTTTATAGTCATATAGAAGATCCCAACCAAAATCCCATAAATAAGGAAGTATGTAGTGGGAAGGAGGATTTACGTATCTTAATGAAATCCAAATCCCAATTCTCTTTATACCAGGGATTGTTGATACGAACCTCAAAGGGTGGCGTACAACAATGGGTCGTCCCACTTAAATTTAGAGGTTTGATGCTACAGCATGCCCATGATGCTCCCACTTCCGGTCATCGTGGAGAGAAGATCACATATGAGATCCTGCGGGATTATGCCTACTGGCCTCATATGTTACGTGATGTGAAGGAGTACTGCCAAGGTTGCCTAATATGTCCCCAATTTCAACCTACCAAGCCAACTCACAGAGCACCTCTCCAGAAGAGGGGGATATGTATGCCTTGGTCAGACCTTCAGATGGATTTTATTGGGCCAGTAACAAAATCTTCACGAGGAATCGGTATATGTTAACAGTTACATGTTTATTCACCAAGTATGTCGAATGTATACCAGCACCAAATAACAGCTCCGAGACATGTGCTGCATTGCTAATAAATCATGTATTTTCACGTTTTGGTTTACCTCAGAGGATAGAGTCTGATAGAGGATCGCACTTCACTAGCGAAGTGATGGCCAAATTGTGGAAAATTTTGGGGGTTAAAAGGAGATTGCATATCGCCTATCGGCCAGCCTCTAGTGGTGGTGTAGAACGATACAATCAGACCATCGTTAATGTCCTTAAGAAATTTGTTAAGGAAACAGGCAAAGATTGGGATGTCAAGCTCCCGCTGGTCCTGATGGCGTTGAGGGCTACTCCGAATACAGTTACAAAAATGTCATCTTTTGAACTGATGACAGGTAGACGGATGGTACTGCCCCAGCACTTATTGTATCGCACTACAGATCAAAATTTGATCAATGCTACTACCACACACCAGTACATAGAGGATTTACGTAAACATCTGCAATATGCTTTTGCCTTTGCCCAGCGAAATTTGGAAAGAGCTGCAACTAGTGCTAAGACATACTATGATCTCAAAACCTCCAAGAAGGAATATGAGATTGGTGACAAGGTCTATCTATACAACTTTGCAAGAGACCAGATCAAGGAACGGAAATTCCTTCCATCTTGGAAAGGTCCGTTCTCTATCATTGATAAAATCTCTCCGGTCGCATATAAATTGCAGGTTACCCGGTATGGTGAAATCAGTGATAGATGGGTGCACATCAATCAATTACGTGCTTGCCATCCGAAGTCTCAATTGCAGTTGTTGGAAGACTAACCCACCAATTCCTATCTGGAGATATTGAGATCATTATTAAATTTCCTTTACACATATTACTCATCTTTTGCCTTACAGGATCCAGTAATATAATTTTATGTATATCCAATACTTAAACTGTTCATTTTAATAATTTAGAAAGGAAGGCCCAGACTATGATCAGACCGGCGATCGGAGGTGTCAATGACCAGACCCTAGAAGGAAGCTATAATGTCCTGTGGGAAAGACCAGATGCCAGAGATCGATCCGGAAACGATAACCTGACGTCCCAGGCCACCAAGGGCCAGTCCAGAGGAAAAGACCCGCCTAGGAGACCGTCTACGAGACCTGTCGTGCGGAGGACCCATGGACCCCAAGGTGGATGTGCCAGGCCAGGCCGGCCTCATCACAAGACCAGGATCGTCATCGGAAGTGTCCATCTAAAGACGCCGAGTCAAGTTGAGGACCAACCAGCATCACCGCTGCCATTTTATTATAAAAAAAAAAAAAAAAATTTATTTTTTTTTTATTATTTCATTCACTTCACCAGGAGAAGATGAACGATCACTCTAACCAAAAGTCCCACCCATGTTTTTTCGATACAGACACCCCTCTACGCGTGCCTATACCCCAAAAACAAAGGGGGATTTGTTGTGGGCTTTTGAATTATGTCTCAAAAACATGATTTATCAAGACATAATCCTATATAACATCAAGTCAGCATAGCCGGATGTTAAGGGGTTAATTTGTCTTGGTTGGAAAGTCAATGACCATCTAGCTAGAGAAATGTAATGGGTGAAGGGATTGTTTTTCTTTCCTCCTAGAGACAATACTATTTTGAAGTTCTACAGGTGATCAAACACCATTATTCAGACTTCAATAAGCAGGTAAACATATACAAGGTCTGGACATGACAATAGAGGAACCAAACTGATTGTCTGAGAGCTTACCCAAACCTTGTAGAGTGTGATGAACTAACAGACCTCTGAAACTATTACCATATACTATTGTTCACCAAGGGTGAAAGCATTAACAATTGTTTACCATGAGCCCAATACAAGGGCCATGCAAATAGAGAGTTTTTTTTTCCCTACACAGAGAAAATGTTGATTCTGAAACAAAGGGGTGAAATTCAGGACATTTAAGTTTAAAAGTTCACTGTATATCATGACAAAAATATACTACAAAAACATATCATAAATAAGATGTTATAGATTTTAAACACCACTAAATACTCAGCAATGGGAACTATATATCACTAATTTGAGTATTGAGATGATGGGAAGTAAGATGTATTATAGACTAGCATTAGTTACATGTCTTATCAGGAAACAAACAGGATGGTACTTCAAGGAGGAATAACCGAATATACACCTATATTCCATGGTCCCTATTTAGAATAATATAGGTATCACTGCTATATCTGGATAGAGCCGTATATTTTATTCCTGAAATTACCTGAAGATTCCACCCAAGGTATGAGTCATCTCAAATACTCACATTGTTCTGTGATACATGACCGCCACCTGGCGGGCAGGTGAGAAATAGCTTATGTACACACATTTCTCAACTAGCCAATCAGGAAGCCTGGTGGGAAGGTATCTTAGAACAATGGACTAGTGGATATAAAAGCCCATGTGCTTTAAGAAAAAGGGATCCCTCATAAAAACCTCATGGAAAGACCTGACATCTGAAGAAGATCTCTGCTGAACAACTACTCTTCCATCTTTTAAAACTTCCTAAAAACTTTAACTCAATTCCTAAACCTCTAATCTTATAACTTCCTACATTCTCCCCTACTGAGAATCTTTCACTTGCCCTATATATCAGTCTAAAGGCGTTCCACTGCCAGCTAAATCCACGGGAGAGTTGCCTAGTCTGAATTCCGGGTGTGGTGAGATATTTATTTGATTTTTGTATTAATTATTTTCTCTGTTGTGTGGAATCATAAAATTACCTCAGTGTATCATAACAATATTGGGTAGTTAGATATATGTAGAAAGATACTGTGTTACTGTTAAAAATTGTTTATTGCCATATTATAAAATTTTTCATATTTCATAATTTATTGAATATTAATAATCAGAGTATCATATATCAAGGGATTCTTTCTTGCAATCCTATGGCCACGGCTTGTAAGAATATAACCTTTGAGATATTCGAAATTATTAATTATTAATAAATTTAATAAATATCATATCATTTAAAAATTTGTGATTGATGTAATTAGTTAGAGACCTTATTAGTGTGTCTTACATTGGTAGGATATATTTTTGATTGTGTGTACCAATATTCATTTATCACCAGTCTTTTGCGTTTTGTGTTAATATATATATAATTTTTGTACATAAATAAATTTTTATATTTATCTATTATAAGGCAAATTTTGTGTGTATGGTACGAAATCATATTGGCTAAAAGAATTCAAGGTATAATAATAAGTGGTGATCAAATTATCAAAGTGTCCAAATTATTGGTTTATTAAATATTTGCCGTATTTTAACGGCTGGAGGCACTGTAATATTTCATCTAAGGGAAAGGGACACGCCCTTTATAAATAATATATATCCTTACATAAACCACCACAACACCATGAAGAGAGAAGGGGAACCAGCCCTCTTCAGGGTGAGGACAGCTGCACAACTGATGAGGGTGAGTTTGGGGGGGAAGTCTACAGAACCCCTCAAAAGATGGAATAAATGGTCGAAGGGTACCAGATGGGAAATTCCCCAGGAAGGTACATTTGACGCATGGAGGTGGGAAAAATTAATCTCTGAATTTGAACCACGGATGCAGGCATCAGAACTAGAGATCGCACAGCTATGGCTTCACAGGTCAATCCAATTAGGGAAGCAGGGCATACATAAACTGGTGTCTGTCCAGAAGAACCAGGTGATGTATACCTGGCCTCCAGAGGGGATAAAACAGGAGGATCCAGTGTCAGAGGTGGAGGAAGCTCTTTCAGAGCTGACTCTACTAAGGCAGGCAGGATCAGGGTCTGCTGGGGTTCCCGAACAACCAACAGTGGCTGAGATAAGTATAACTGCACCTGTCTCTTCTGCTAGTGACGTAACTCTTGACGTACCTTTCGTGTCTTCTATATCTATGCCTCAGCCTCTACCTCTCCCTTCTCCCTGCTTCACCCCAGCTCCTTCTGTTGCCAACTACGAAGTCTTCTCAACAACCGATTTGCAGACTATCTGCGAATCAAGGGGAATAGACACCCGGTTAAGAAACAGGGCGGATTGCATCAAAGCGCTAAGAGCCACTGATCAGACCCCTGCCCCCCAGCTATACCCTGATCTGAGGGACCTTAAACCCGAAGGTGCAGTAATCGAGGTGGTTAATCTAAGCCCACCAATGGAGCTGGGTCAGCAGTTGCACTCCTCCCGGACCGAGGCCTATCCAGTCAGGGTGCAGCAATTTGAAGGTCCTCCCAATGCACAGGGGGAACGGACTTTAGGGGAACGGGTAGTTTGGCATGTCCCCTTCACCCCAGCAGAGATCCGCACTATTCTGGCTGAGCTCCCGGACTATCTGGTCAATCTGAGAGGATTTGCTCGAATGTTTGGACAAAACCAGTTCAGCTATGGTATGAGCGGGTTGGATTGTGCGCAGATCCTGCGGGCAAAGGTGGGCATGGAAGTGGCCAGTGCAGTGATTGCAGGGTGCTCTATAACCACTCATGAGGAGATGACTTCAGGGGGCAAAGAGTTTTGTGCACAGCTAAAGGCAAAGCTTCCAGAAATGTATGGTGCTACCTCTACTACGGACATGATGAAGCTCACCTAGGGTTCTAATGAGGAAAGCGCCTGCTTCTGGCGCCGTCTCAAGCAGACGGCACTGGATGCGGGTCTGGAAGTTGGACCTGATGCTCCAACTGAAGGGGTAAAGGTGACCGCGACACACATTCTGTTGCGGGCCAAATTTTTGGAAGGCATCAATACTAAAATTCGGGAAAGGCTGGTTCTGGCCCGACCCGAATATAATGAGATGTCTGTCCCTGCTATCCTTTCCACTCTTGCGGCAATAGAGAGGGAAATGGATAGGAGAAAACAGGACAAGGCCAAAGTTCTTGTGTCCCAGACCCCACACGAAAAACCAAGGGATCTGGGTCACAGGAAGGATAGGCCCCCTCCCAGGTGCTTCCAGTGCCACCAAACGGGGCACATGAGGAGGAGCTGTCCCCAATCACCTAAAGGTCGGTGGCAGTTCATTCCTGATGAGTCCTCCGCCCCTGTCACCACCATGGTAAGTAACTCCTATGAATCCTCATAGGAAGTTGACAAATCGGTGTCGGCCCAGGTCCATCTTTTTCTTGAGGAATTAAAACATCCCCTCCCTTGCCTCATCGACACCGGCGCAACCAAAACGGTCTTGCGAAAACAGGACATCCAAGGCAAGGTACCCCTCTCAGGGGAAAGCCCTCCTAACCCCTACTAACCTCACCATCAAATGATGCACTATTCTTAACCCAGCTTCTCTTCTTCCTGTGTTGGAGGACGAGAAGGGGGGGAGGACAGCAACGACAGTGCTGAATTTTGCAACCCGACTAACGATACTAACACCTCTTCTGCTAACATGTCTTCTTTGTCCACTACTAATCTCTCTTCCAAAGGACACGACTGCATTTCTCTGATGGAACTGGAGTCAGCGGCGATCAGCCCGGTGAAGGAAGCGCCACTACCGGAAGCGAAAAATCTTTTTGTCGATGGGTCCAGGTACTACACCCAAGACGGTAAGCCTCACACTAGTTGTGGAAAAGGGCTCTTTGAATGCACATATGTCGGCTCAGGAAGCTGAGCTGTGGGCACTGGCCAGGGCATGGGAGTTGCGTGGCCCATTACGTGTGCCAACGCTAGTACCACGGTGAAGAAAATCCTGTCTGAGGTTGTGTGCCACTGGGGTCTACTTGAAACCATCGAGTCCGATAGGGGGGTCACACTTCACTGGACAGATCTTTGCAGAGGTATGTAAAGCCCTTCACATCAACCAAGGGCTACACACCCTGTATCACCCAGAGAGTAGCGTTAAGGTTCAACGTCTCAACGGAATCCTTAAAAACAGGATCTTCAAAATCATGGCCGATACCCAAAAACCTTGGCCTGAGTGTCTCCCCATTGCCCTCTATTCCATCCAGAATGCCCCTCGGCAACCACATGGGCTGTCACCCTACGAGGTGTTGTTTGGGGGACCTCCCAAAACAGGGTTATACTTTCCTCAACAGTTGTCGTCTTTGCATTCACAGCTTACAGGTTACGTGCAATCTCTGCAACGGGAGCTGCAGAAGATACACCACTGGGTTCGCAAATCGCTCCCGGATCCAAATGCAATAACGGGTGTTCTTTCTATTGAGCCAGGTGATTGGGTCGTCCTAAAGAAACATCAAAGAACTGGACTCAAGCCATGGTTCACCGGACCATACCAAGTCCAGCTGACGACACCTACCTCACTCAAGCTCGAGGGACGAGACAACTGGGTGCACGCAAGCCACTGCAAGAAGCTTTTCAGCTACACCAGAGAATGGGGGTGTCATTTTCCTTTTTCTTTTTGTTTGTATGTCTTACATGTGTGTGAATGGAGGAAAAGATGGCAGATACCCCAACCTTTTATTTAAAATGCATCTGCGTTTAGCCAGAACCGCCAACAAAACCAGCTGTTGAATATGCTCTAAGCCCCCACCCAGTCATCACATGTCCGCAATGGCCGCTGTTCATGCCCTATATGACATCCTTGTCGGCATGAAAAAGCAAGGGACCCCTGGTCAGCCCCCACGTAGACATTTGTCTGTAGAACTTAATGACACATTTTTAGCAGGTAACATCAGTTTCAGTAGCAACATTAGCTCTAGCTCCTGTAGGGCACTCGTCAGTCCATTATGGGTAACTGGGCAGCTAGGCAGCCCTCAGGTGTGCTTTAACATCAGCTTTGGCACAGGTAACAAGTTTGTTGGGACTACCACCTGCGAGGGAGGTGTAACTGTCAATCTGACTAACCAGACTTCCCTTTTGAGTAACCACACTGACCGACCAGACCACGTTTGTTGGAAGGACAGATGTGATGTGCAGACTGAGGGAGCCATCCCCCAGTCGGTGGAACTGTTACTCAGTGCCAGAGGTCGAACGAAGAACTCCTCCTGCTCTGCTCTGACAGGTCCGTACTATTTTCTGTGTGGTTTGGCAGCCTATAGAACATTTCCCCAGAACGCGAAAGGTTCGTGTGCCCTCATAAAGCTAGTCCCCGCATCCTATGTAGTGATGGATCATGAAGAGTTGATGGTCCACAAGAAGGTAAGGATGGCAGGGAGAGTTCGCAGGGAGCTGTTCTCTGAGGGCGACCAGGCATGGGCTTGGTTCCCCTCATGGACCGGTTGGGGAATAGAACTTATGAAGCGCCTGAACAATTTTTCTGTCATCGTGGATAGTATGTTTAACGAGACCGTAGAGGCTGTCAGAGAAATTGCCCAAGAACAACGGCAGATGGGAATTCTGGTGCTTCAGGAGAAGATGGCCCTTGATTACCTTTTAGCCGCCAAAGGGGGGTTCTGCGAGTTCATCGGAGAGGATTGTTGTACTTGGATAGAAGATACCGATGACAAGGTCCAGGCCTATATGGACAAAGTTAGTGAACTACAGGGAAAAGCTAGAGCTATAGCTAGTGAGGGTTGGAATCCGTTCAAGGGTTTGGGAGGATTGGGAGATTTCCTGTTCTCCATCGGATCTTGGTTGAAGGAAGTGGGAGTGTATGTCCTGATGCTTCTCTTTTTCCTCTGCCTCTTATATGCCGCGGTGAGATGTTCCTGTTGCCTCATCAGCCGTGTAAGCCAAGCTCGGGCAGACGACCACATCTCCATGCCCGCTCCTGGGATCCCACTCCAACCACTGATCGGAGGAAGACCTCACCAACCAGCCACCATCTCTGCAAGTTACGTCCTGGCTTCCCTCTAATTTATCTCCCTGAAGACCATGTTCTCCAAGACCTCCAAGCAAGCTTCAAGCCTCATCATTGTTTGTGTCTGCGTTTTGGAAAACCGTCTGGGTCGAGACCAGCCTTGTGTGGCCCCGTCTGCAGGGGCAATTTGAGAATCTGCTGCTGGATCTCCCCGGACCACCGTGGGATCACAAGCCCTATTTATACCACAAGTCTGTTTGTGGTTTTTGCAAGAGCCTTCCTGTAGTGAAGGTTCCAACTAGAGATGAGCGAATCGAACTTGGCGAAGTGGAATTCGTTTCGAATATTAGGAAAAATTCGATTCGCACGAATCCGAAAATTAGCAAACTTCGGATGCACGAATCGAATTTTTCCCGATTGGCCGATTTTCATCCCTTCTACAGCCGGCAAAAAGTGTCCCTGCAGAGAGCTCCGCTATTTCTGACAGTTCTCTGACAGTTCCTTCACATTTACAGCGGTTGAAACATTGTATCTATTTGTTTCCATTTAGGATACAGATGTTTTTATTCGGAAACAAATAGATACAATGTTTCAACCGCTGTAAATGTGAAGGAACTGTCAGAGAACTGTCAGAAATAGCGGAGCTCTCTGCAGATACACTTTTTGCTGTACTGGAATTCTTCTTCTTTTCATTCTTCTTCTTCTTTTCATTCTTCTTCTTCTTCTTCTTTTCATTCTTCTTCTTCTTCTTTTCATTCTTATTCTTCTTCTTTTCATTCTTCTTTTCATTCTTCTTCTTCTTTTCATTCTTCTTCTTCTTTTCATTCTTCTCATTCTTCTTCTCATTCTTCTTTTCATTCTTCTTCTTCTTTTCATTCTTCTCATTCTTCTTCTCATTCTTCTTCTCATTCTTCTTCTCATTCTTCTTTTCATTCTTCTTTTCATTCTTCTTTTCATTCTTCTTCTTCTTCTTTTCATTCTTCTTCTTCTTCTTTTCATTCTTCTTTTTCTTTTCATTCTTCTTTTCATTCTTCTTTTCATTCTTCTTCTTCTTCTTTTCATTCTTCTTCATCTTCTTCTTCTTCTTCTTTTCATTCTTCTTCTCATTCTTCTTCTCATTCTTCTTTTCATTCTTCTTCTTCTTCTTTTCATTTTTCTTCTTCTTCTTTTCATTCTTCTTCTTCTTTTCATTCTTCTTTTCATTCTTCTTCTTCTTCTTTTCATTCTTCTTTACATTCTTCTCATTCTTCTTCTTCTTCTTCTTTTCATTCTTCTTTTCATTCTTCTTCTTCTTCTTTTCATTCTTCTTTTCATTCTTCTTTTCATTCTTCTTCTTCTTCTTTTTATTCTTCTTTTCATTCTTCTTCTTCTTCTTTTCATTCTTCTTTTCATTCTTCTTCTTCTTCTTTTCATTCTTCTTCTTCTTCTTTTCATTCTTCTTCTTCTTCTTTTCATTCTTCTTCTTCTTCTTTTCATTCTTCTTCTTCTTCTTTTCATTCTTCTTCTTTTCATTCTTCTTCTTCTTCTTTTCATTCTTCTTCTTTTCATTCTTCTTCTCATTCTTCTTCTCATTCTTCTTTTCATTCTTCTTCTTTTCATTCTTCTTCTTCTTCTTTTCATTTTTCTTTTCATTCTTCTCATTCTTCTTTTCATTCTTCTTCTCATTCTTCTTTTCATTCTTCTTCTCATTCTTCTTTTCATTCTTCTTCTTCTTCTTTTCATTCTTCTTTTCATTCTTCTTCTTCTTTTCATTCTTCTTCTTCTTTCATTCTTCTTTTCATTCTTCTTCTTCTTCTTCTTCTTCTTCTTCGTGCCCCGTGACTGCCCAAATGAGTGAAGTGTGCGGTGATTCTAAGATCGACGGCACTCATCTGCATGTCATACTGACTGACAGTATTTTTTCTCTTCCCCAGCAGACTCCAAGGGCATTTAAATTAAAGGTACAGTGTTCTGCACTAATATAAAGGCTCTCTGAAGCCTAGAAACCCTTTTAATAAGTTAAATTCGCAGCGAATAAATTCGCATCGAATCGAATTTCTTCCGCAAATTCGGCGAATCAGCCGAATCGAATTTTTGAATAATTCGCTCATCTCTAGTTCCAACGCTCTTGAGAATCATCGCTTCAATCAAGCCTGTTTGCGTCGAGTCTGCGTCGGGTCTTGTTGTTTCAGGTACCCCGTGGAGCTCTATTCTCAGGGACAACTACAGGAACTCTTTGAGGTTTTGAGACTATACCCATCAAGCTGAAGAAGATCAAGAAGGGACACGAGGAGAATATGATAAAACAGGAGGGAATGTCATGGAAATTTTGTATTTACAGGTTGAACTTTAAATGTGTCATATATTAGTGTTATTCATATGTCTCTCGTGTGGCTTAATTAAAGCTCTGAAGTTTGCAATTGAGCCATGCGCATTTACAATGTATGTATTACAGTACTCAGCTCGGTAATGGATGAGATGGCAGATCTGCGCTTATAGACCGGCATGTATACCACCACGGCATTCGATGCGAATGTCGCCGGTGGTAGGCCGTGGGCCTGTATCCACATATCAGCAGCATAGTACCACATAGACTTCGTATGGCCAGGCGCCATGCAGTGCGAACTCCGCGTGCAGGCTCATGTATATCTTACAAACCACTACCGACCTGAACTGTATCTGGATGGATGTGTTTTAATAAAGATCGTATTGGGCCCATTCAGATACAGACTGACATTGTTTAATCTAGGGGATGCTTGTAGAGACAATGTACATACTACTAGGAGCTGATAGGATATGGGAAGTTTGCTCTCCTCAGAGAGCTCATGGGATGAAGGGAGGACTGGTGTAACTGGCTCCCAGTATAGATAAGAGGAAAGGCTATGCTCCAATTGGAATGTACATTCTGTGTATAGACACTCCCCATGCATTGTTCTGTGGGAGGGGATTGACCTGACTCATGTGGGGGGCGTGTGTGTGCTTTGAATAAAACCGGAGGCTGGGGTTGAAGCCAGGCTCTATGTGAATTCCAACAGCAACCTGAGAGTGTCGCCTGATCATTCCTGGGTAACGGGAGCTCCATTTCCCCACATCCCAACAGAGCTAAACCAGTTGGAGGCGCAGGAATCGTGGAGCTAAGCTGCAGTCGCGGTAAGAGAAGTTCGCACAGCTTTATGGGGGATTTCTGCGCATCCAACTGCGAGTACTCACGGTGAGGAAAAATTCGTTCAAAGCGAATTTCCAAGACACTGGGCATCCGGAGGGCTCCACGTGACTATCTTTACACTCGTAAATCCAAAACTTATAAGTATAGCCTGTTGTCCTCTCACAGGTCTTCTACATCTTGACCCCATATCTGGCACGCTTGCTGGGAAGAAATTGTTTGAATGCAAGGTGGCCAGAAAAATTAATCAGGGACTCATCAACGCAGATGTTTTGCTGGGGAGTATAGACATCTGCAAATTTTTGGTTAAGGTGATTTGCGAGGGGCTGGTTTTTGTGGAGCCAGTCAAATTCATGGTCACCCCGAGGATGACAAAGTGTATTATCATTGAAATGCATAAAACACATTATACTCTCTATGCCTGGCCATGGCAGCAGAGAACACGGGCATATGATGAATTGGGTCTGTGGACCAATACAACCGCAATTCATTTTTTTTAGTAATGCCTGTGTTGAGGGTTAGGCCCAAAAAAAATTTAAATTTGGAAATCGTAATGGGTTTCAAATGCAAATGATCTGGCAAGGTTTGAATTTGGGTTGGCGGTGATAAATTGTTGTGCATATGAATTGCTTTAATTTACAATCAATGCATACAGATCGTCTGTGAAAAACAGCTCCAAAAAATCAAGGGGAGTAGTTAAATTTGCTGTTTCCATCTGAATTCTGGGTTGGGCAGTGAATGGGGGAAGTATGGGTGCTGTAAAATTCGTGGGCTGCCAATCGGGATTTGCAAGCACATCCGGAAGGATACTAGGGACTCCATGGGCCTGAGTGCGAATTCTTGGTGGCTGCGGGACAATACTTGTGCTTGCCACCGCAGCAGCCTGTACAACACTTATGGGACCCACCACGTCACCAAGTGATACTGTAGTGCTGGTATTATTATTACACAGATATTATATAGCGCTAACAGTTTGCAGGAGACAATACAGCAACAATACAGTTCAATACAAGAGGGTTAGGAGGACCTGATCCTGGGAGCTTACAATCTAAGAGATATGTGAAAGACCATGATGTACTAGGTCGCTGGTGCTCGCCAGTTCACCAAAAGGTAGCGTGGCACTAGTACTGGCACTCTGCTACATATGAGAGTCATCAAAATTTACCGACAAGCGCTAACAGAGACCAGGCCTGATTCTGCCAACACTGCGGTTTTGTGTGCAATGTATCAAGTGACAGTGACTTATTGACACTGCACTTGCTGGGGAAAAAGGGGAGGGTAAGCATAGGGCCTAAACGCAGGTGCTGGCAGGAGCCGGGGCTGCGTTTTTAGGGACACTATACTAATGTGAACGCTGGTATAGTGTTGATCTGATCAAAGATATTGGTCTGTTCAAACACTATACTAGCAATGAAGGTTTATTGTGTATGAGCATGTTCCTGGCAATCAAGGGGTTAAATGTGATTACTGGTGTACTGACAGGCAATCTGAGGGGCATGAAAACCAACGGAGCGTGAATCACGTATATATGTGATTTTGCGCACCCGTGCTACCCTGTTGCAGTATATCCGCTATAGGGCGGTCAGGAAGTGGTTACAGAAGCAGTTTGTGTTACGTTGCTGCATTACTTTAACTGACAATTCTGCGGCCATGCAATGCTGCACCCAAATTAAATTTATGTCCTTTTTAATTAACGAATTGAGCTTTCTTTCCGTCGTTTTTGATTGCCTATGCATTTTTTATATTTTTCTCTATAAAAAAAAGTCTGACAGTTTTGAGAAAAAAAAAACAGTATTTTGGACTTTTTGCTATAAAACATGTGCAGTAAAAATTTTATTTTTTTTACTGCACATGTTTTATAGCAAAAATCCCAATATGTGTAAATTAATTGATTTACGTGGAAGTTATGGCATTTACAAATAGTGGTATAAATAGTGGAATTTTTATTTTATTTATACTAATAATGGCGGCGATCAGCGACTTATGGCGGGACTGTGGGACTGCGGCGGTAATTCTGACACTGGGAGGGAACTGACTTAGGGTCACTGACATCCCCAGTGGCACCAATACAGTGATCAGTGCAAAAAAAAAAAAAAGCCACTGACACTGTACTAATGGCACTGGGGAGGAAGGGGTTAACATTTTTAGGCAATCAAAGGGTTAAATGTGTGAGGGGAGTGTTTCACTGGGTGGCGGGGTGTACTTCACAGGAACACACTGATCCAGAAAGCTGAAAGCTGCTCTCCGGAACAGTCTGCTGGAAACTGACAGGGAAGAGAGCTGCAGTGTAAACACTGCAGTCGCCCTCTGTCAGTGATTGCCGGTAATCACTAGGCTCCGGCAGGGAATCACCAGCTGGGACCCGGTGATTGACACCCGCGGGCGCACCCTGTACCCGATATGCAAAATCACGTATATATACACGTGATTTTGCACAGCGGTGCCTCCCTGCCACAGTTTATGTACTGTGGCTGGTTGGCAACCGGTTAAATTATTCTTTTGTTGTTTTTTTAGCTGCTTTGAGCAGCAGGCAAAACCCTGTGAAAGGATTATCTAGTCTGGCAATGAGCAGTCTCAGAGCTTTCCCAAGCAATACCTTTCAAAAAATAAGACACAGATAAACATGAAACTCACCCTGTGAAGGGGTTATGTCTTCTAACAAGAAACAGTCTCATAGCCTTCCCAGGCAGAACAGCCTCCATAGATTCTCCAAAGGGGAAACAACAAATAGACATGACAATATGAATCTTTCTTTGTTCAAGCAACCACAAATAAGGATGATGACACCCAACACATCACATTTTTGAAGTGGCCAGTGCACTCAAAGGGAGTTTTTTCCACTCACCCTGTGAAAGGGCAGGGCTGTAGATAATTTTTTCTTCTGTGGGGGGGGTTCAGCTCGCATTTTTGTCACCCCCCCACAACTTCTCCCCCTTGAAGGAAGGGGTGGATGGAAGGAAGGGGTGGGTGGAAGGAAGGAAGAAATGGGTGGGTGGAAGGAAGAAATGGGTGGGTGGAAGGAAGAAAGAGGTGGGTGGAAGGAAGGGGTGAGTGGAAGGAAGGGGTGAGTGGAAGGAAGGAAGGGGTGAGAGGAAGGATGGGGTGGGTAGAAGGAAGGGAGGGGTGGAAGGAAGCAAGGAAAAAAGGGGTGGGTGGAAGGAAGGGTGGGTGAAAGGAAGGAAGGGTGGGTGGATGGAAGGAAGAGGTGGGTGGATGGAAGGTAAGAGGTGAATGGAATCAAAGGGTTAAATGTGTGAGGTTTCACTGGGTGGCGGGGTGTACTTCACAGGAACACACTGATCCAGAAAGCTGAAAGCTGCTCTCCGGAACAGTGTGCTGGAAACTGACAGGGAAGAGAGCTCTCCCTCTGTCAATATTTGCCGGTGATCGCCAGGCTCCGGCAGGGAATCACCAGCTAGGACCAGGTGATTGACACCCGCGGGCGCGCCCTGTACCCAATATGCAAAATCACGTATATATACACGTGATTTTGCACAGCGATGGCTCCCTGCAGCAGTTTATGTACTGTGGCTGGTTGGCAACCTGTTAAATCATTGTTTTGTTGTTTTTTTAGCTGCTTTAAGCAGCAGGCAAAACCCTGTGAAAGGAAGGAAGGGGTGGGTGGAAGAAAGTAAGGAAGGGTGGAAGAAAAGAAGGGATGGAAAGAAGGAAGGAAATGAGGGGTGAAAGGAAGGAAGGGTGGGTGGAAGGAAGGAAAGGAGGGGTGTGTGGAAGGAAGGAAACAAGAGGTGAATGGAAGGGAGGGGTGGGTGGAAGGAAGGAAGAGGTGGGTGGAAAGAAGGATGAGTGGAAGGAAGGAAGGAGTGGAAGGAAGGAAGGGGTGGGTGGAAGAAAGCAAGGGGTGGGTGGAAGAAAGGAAGGGGCGAGTGGAAGAAAGAAAGGGGCGAGTGGAAGAAATGAAGAGTTAAGGGTTGGAAGGAAGGGGGAGTGGAAGGAAGAGGTGGAAGGAAGGAAGAGGTGGGTGGAAGGAAGGAAGGGGTGAGTGGAAGGAAGGAAAGGAAGGGTTGGTGGAAGGAAGGGGTAGGTGGATGAAAGGAAGGAAAAAAGAAGTGGAAGGGATGGGTGGGTGGGTGGGTGGGTGTAAGGAAGGGGTGGGTAGAAGGAAGAGAAGGGTGGAAGGAAGGGAAGGGTGGAAGGAAGCAAGGAAGGGGTGAGTGAAAAGGAGGAAGGGTGGAAGGAAGGAAGAGGTGGGTGGATGGGAGGGTGAGTTGAAGGAAGGGATGGTTGATGGATGTGTGTTAGGGAGGGGTGGGTAGAAGGAAGGGAGAGGTGGAAGGAAGGGGTGGGTGGAAGGAAAGGAGGAGTGGGTAGAAGTAAGGAAAGGAAGGGTTGGAAGGTGGTTGGAAGGAAGGGGTGAAAGGAAGGAAGGGGTGGATGGAAGGAAAGAAGAGGTGAATGGAAGGGAGGGGTGGGTGGAAGGAAGGAAAGGAGGGGTGGAAGGAGGAAAGGAGGGGGTGGGTGGAAGGAAGGAAGAGGTGGGTGGAAGGGAGGGGTGGGTGGAAGGAAGGAAGGGGTGAGTGGAAGAAAGGAAGGAAGGGGGGGTAGAAAGAAGGAAGGGGTGAGTAGAAGGAAGGAAGGGGTGGGTAGAAGGAAGGGAGGGGTGGGTGGAAGGAAGAAAAGAAGGAAGGGATGGTTGGAAGAAAGGAAAGGGTGAGTGGAAGAAAGGAAGGGGTGAGTGGAAGAAAGGGAGGGGTGAAAGGAAGGAAGGGGTGAGTGGAAGGAAGGGGTGAGTGGATGGAAGGGGTGGGTGGATGGAAGGAAGAGGTGAATGGAAGGGAAGGGTGGGTGGAAGGAAGGAAGGGGTGGATGGAAGGAAAGAAGAGGTGAATGGAAGGGAAGGGTGGGTGGAAGGAAGGAAAGGAGGGGTGGGTGGAAGGAAGGAAGAGGTGGGTGGAAAGAAGGGTGGTGGAAGGATGGAGTGGGTGGAAGCAAGGAAGGGGTGAGTGGAAGAAAGGAAGGGGTGGAAGGAAGAAAGGGGGGAGGTGAAGGAATGAAGAAAGGAAGGGGTGGGTGGAAGGAAGGAAGAGGTGGGTGGGTGGAAGGAAGGGGTGGGTGGATGGATGGAAGGAAGGGGTGGGTGGATGGATGGAAGGAAGGAAAGAAGAGGTGGGTGGAAGGAAGGATGGATGGGTGGAAGAAAGGGGTGGGTAGAAGGAAGGAAGGGATGGGTGGAAGGAAGGAAGGGTGGGTGAAAGGAAGGAAGGTTCGAAGGAAAGGAGGGGTGAATGAAAGAAAGGAGTGTGTGGAAGCAAGGAATGGGTGGGTGGAAGGAAGGAAGGGGCGAGTGGAAGAAAGGGAGGGGTGAAAGGAAGGAAGGGGTGAGTGGAAGGAAGGGGTGAGTGGAAGGAAGGGGTGAGTGGATGGAAGGGGTGGGTGGATGGAAGGAAGGAAAGAAGAGGTGGATGGAAGGAAGGGTGGGTGGGTGGAAGAAAGGAGGGATGGGTGGAAGGGAGGGGTGGGTATAAGGAAGCAAAGAAGTAAGGGATGGGTGGAAGGAAGGAAGGGGTGGATGGAAGGAAAGAAGAGGTGAATGGAAGGGAAGGGTGGGTGGAAGGAAGGAAAGGAGGGGTGGGTGGAAGGAAGGAAGAGGTGGGTGGAAAGAAGGGTGGTGGAAGGATGGAGTGGGTGGAAGCAAAGAAGGGGTGAGTGGAAGAAAGGAAGGGGTGAGTGGAAGAAAGGAAGGGGTGGAAGGAAGAAAGGGGGGAGGTGAAGGAATGAAGAAAGGAAGGGGTGGGTGGAAGGAAGGAAGAGGTGGGTGGGTGGAAGGAAGGGGTGGGTGGATGGATGGAAGGAAGGGGTGGGTGGATGGATGGAAGGAAGGAAAGAAGAGGTGGGTGGAAGGAAGGATGGATGGGTGGAAGAAAGGGGTGGGTAGAAGGAAGGAAGGGATGGGTGGAAGGAAGGAAGGGTGGGTGAAAGGAAGGAAGGTTCGAAGGAAAGGAGGGGTGAATGAAAGAAAGGAGTGTGTGGAAGCAAGGAATGGGTGAGTGGAAGAAAGGAAGGGGTGAGTGGAAGAAAGGAAGGGGTGGGTGGAAGGAAGGAAGGGGTGGGTGGATGGAAGGAAAGAAGAGGTGGATTGAAGGAAGGGTGGAAGGAATGGGTGGAAGGGAGGGGTGGGTGGAAGGAAACAAGGAAGGTTAGGTGAAAGGAAGGAAGGTTGGAAGGAAGAGGTGGGTGGAAGGAAGGGAGGGGTGGGTAGAAGAAAGGGAGGGGTGGAAGGAACGAAGGGAGGGGAGGGTGGAAGGAAGGAAAGGAGGGGTGGGTGGAAGGAAGGGGTGGATGGAAGGCAGGAAAAAAGATCTGGATGGAAGGGAGGGGTGGGTGGAAGGAAAGAAGGAAGAGGTGGGTGGAAAGAAGGGTGGGTGGAAGGAAGGAAAGAGTGGGTGAAAGCAAGGAAGGGGTGAGTGGAAGAAAGGAAGGGGTGAGTGGAAGAAAGGAGGGGTAGAAGGAAGGAAGGGGTGAGTGGAAGGAAGGGGTGGGTAGAAGGGAGGGGTGGATGGAAGACAGCAAGGAAGAAAGGGATGGGTGGAAGAAAGGAAGGGGTGATTGGAAGGAAGGAAGGGGTGAGTGGAAGGAAGGGGTGGGTGGATGGAAGGAAGGAAGGGTGGGTGGGTGAAAGGAAGGGTGGGTGGGTGAAAGGAAGGATGGATGGGTGGAAGGGAAGGATGGATGGGTGGAAGGGAAGGGTGGGGTGGGTGGAAGGGAAGGGTGGGTAAAAGGAAGCATACAGTGAGGAACAGAAGTATTTGAACACAATGCGATTTTGCAAGTTCTCCCACTTAGAAATCATGGAGGGGTCTGAAATTCAAATTGTAGGTGAATTCCCACTCTGAGAGACCGAATTAAAAAAAAAAAAAGAAGGGTGGGTGGAAGGAAGGAAGGGTGGATGGGTGGAAGGAAGGGGTGGGTAGAAGGAAGGGAGGAGTGGGTGGAAGGCAGGAAGGGTGGGTGAAAGGAAGGAAGGTTGGAAGGAAAGGAGGGGTAGGTGGAAGTAAGGAGTGTGTGGAAGCAAGGAAGGGGTGAGTGGAAGAAAGGAAGGGGTGAGTGGAAGAAAGGAAGGGGTGAGTGGAAGAAAGGAAGGGGTGGGTGGAAGGAAGGAAGGGGTGGGTGGTTGAAAGGAAAGAAGAGATGGATGGAAGGAAGGGTGGGTGGAAGGATTGATGGATGGGTGGAACGGAGTGGTGGGTGGAAGGAAACAAGGAAGGAAGGTTGGGTGAAAGGAAGGAAGGTTGGAAGAAAGGTAGGGGTGGGTCAGTGGGTGGAAAGAAGGAAGAGGTGAGTGGAAGGAAGGAAAGAAGAGGTGGATGGAAGGAAGGGTGGGTGGAAGGAAGGGAGGGTCGGGTAGAAGGAAGGGAGGGGTGGGTGGAAGGAAGGAAAGGAGGGGTGGGTGGAAGGAAGGAAAGGAGGGGTGGGTAGAAGGAAGGGAAGTGTGGGTGGAAGGAAGGAAAGGAGGGGTGGGTGGAAGGAAGGAAAGGAGGGGTGGGTGGAAGGAAGGAAAAAAGATGTGGATGGAAGGGAGGGGTGGAAGGAAGGGGTGGGTAGAAGCAAGGAGAGGAGGGGTGGATGGAAGGCAGGAAGGGTGGATGGAAGGAAGGGGTTGATGGAAGGAAGGAAAGAAGAGGTGGATGGAAGGGAGGGGTGGATGAAAGGAAGCAAGGGTGGGTGGAAGGAAGGAGGGGTGGGTGGAAGGAAGGAAGGAAAAAAGAGATGGGTGGAAGGAAGGATGGATGGGTGGAAGGAAGGGGTGCGTAGAAGGGAGGAGTGGGTGGAAGGAAGCAAGGAAGGAAGGGATGGGTGGAAGGAAGGAAGGGTGAGTGAATGGGAGGAAGGGTGAGTGAAAGGAAGGAAGGTTGGAAGGAAAGGAGGGGTGTGTGGAAGCAAGGAAGGGGTGAGTGGAAGAAAGGAAGGGGTGAGTGAAAGAAAGGAAGGGGTGGATGGAAGGAAGGGGTGGGTGGATGGAAGGAAAGAAGAGGTGGATGGAAGGAAGGATGGATGGGTGGAAGAGATGGGTGGGTGGGAGGAAAAAAGGAAGGAAGGTTGGGTGAAAGGAAGGAAGAGGTGGGTGGAAGGAAGGAAGGGGTGGAAGGAAGGAAGGAAAGGAGGGGTGGGTAGAAGGAAGGGAGGGGTGGAGGGAAGGAAGGGAGGGGTGGGTGGAAGGAAGGAAAGGAAAGGAGAGATGGGTGGAAGGAAGGAAAGAAGTGGGTGGAAGGAAGGGGTGGAAGGAAGGAAAGAAGAGGTGGAAGGAAGGGAGGGGTGGGTAGAAGGAAGGGGTGGATGGAAGGAAGGAAAGAAGATGTGGATGGAAGGGGAGGGGTGGAAGGAAGGAAGGAAGGGTGGGTGGAAGGGGTGAGTAGAAGGAAGGAGAGGAGGGTGGGGGGAAGGAAGGGTGGGTGGGTTGAAGGATGGAAGGAAGGGGTGGGTGGAAGGAAGAAAGGAAGAGGTGGAAGGAAGGGATGGGTGGATGGAAGGAAGGAAAGAAGAGGTGGAAGGAAGGAAGGATGGATGGGTGGATGGAAGGGGTGGGTAGAAGGGCGGGGTGGGTGGAAGGAAGGAAATGAGGGGTGGGTGGAAGGAAGGAAGAGGTGGGTGGAAGGAAGGTGTAGGTAGATGAAAGGAAGGAAAGAAAAGGTGAAAGGGAGGGTGGGTGAAAGGAAGGGGTGGGTAAGAAGGAAGGGAGTGGTGGAAGGAAGCAAGGAAGAGGTGGGTGGAAGGAAGGAAGGGTGGGTGAAAGGGAGGAAGGGTGGAAGGAAGAGAGGAGTGGGTGGATGGAAGGGAGGGTTGATGGATGTGAGGAAGGGAGGGGTGGGTAGAAGAAAGGAAGGAAGGGGTGGATGGAAGAAAGGAAGGAAGGAAGGAAGGAAGGATGAAAGGAAGAAAGGGTGGAAGGAAAGGAGGAGTGGTTGGAAGGAAGGAAGGGGTGAAAGGAAGGAAGGGTGGGTGGAAGGAAGGGGTGAAAGGAAGGAAGGGTGAAAGGATGGAAGTAAAGAAGAGGTGAATGAAAAGGAGGGGTGGGTGGAAAGAAGGAAATGAGGGGTGGGTGGAAAGAAGGGAGGGGTGGGTGGAAGGAAGGGGTGAGTGGAAGAAAGGAAGGGGTGAGTGGAAGGAAGGAAGGGGTGGGTAGAAGGAAGGAGAGGAGGGGTAGGTTGAAGTAAGAAAGGGTGGGTAGAAGGATGGAAGGAAGGGGTGGATGGAAAGAGGGAAGGAAGAGGTGGATGGAAAGTGTCAGGATCCAGGTGTTCTGCGGCATCGCGTCGGGCGGCGCATGCGCAGAACACCCACTCTCTCTACCCGGCGGGCGGTAGGACCTGGCCGCGCATGGCAGCGGCGGGGTTCGCGCAGGCGCACTCGGGATCACGGACGCGCGCCTGGCACCAATGACAGCGGGCTATTTAAACGCAGGAACAGGTATGTTAGTTGCCGTTTGGTCTTGTATCCTGTCTCCTGTATCCTGTTCCTGTGTTGCTGTATACTCCGTTGCCGACCTCTGCTTGTTCCTGATCCTGCTCTCTCCTGTTTGACCCCTGGCTTGCCTGACTACTCTTCTGTCTGATCCCTGGTACTGTATTTGCCCGCATCCTGCTGAACCTGGCTTGTGACCTGACCATTCTTAGCTCGCTCCTCTGTACCTTGTTGCCCGCATAATACCGACCGGCCTGTCTGACCACGCATACCGTATCCATCCATCCATCCGGTTTGGGTCAGACCTGTGTATCTGTCTGCCTCTTCCAAGTAGATTCCGTTCCTGCACTCCCCTGTCAGTATTCTCTACCACCGCAGGACGCACTCGGGGGTCGCGACCTGGTTTCAGTCTGCACCAAGTCCATCCCCACCATCAGGGGCCCTGGTGAACAGCAGGCTGGGACTTAGACCCCGCGCCCTGGGAGCGTCCGTGCGGTGGGCGGCTAGAGACTCTGCCAGGCGGCATAACAGTACCAAACGGCCAAAAGATGACGGAACCTGGAAGAGGACCTTCCCCCCTGGAAAATATGTGCCAGCATCTGGCGGCTCTTACTCAGGCGGTAAGGGCGCTGGAGGAGGGCTATAATCACCTGGATGGTCGGATCCAGACCCTAACCACCACTATTTCGGCCCCCCAAGATCATAGTCCCTCAGCTCCGGCCAGTGGTACCACTGAAACCCTGGCCGGACCAGCAGCACCTACACCTACACTTATGCCAGAACCTCATGTTCCTGTCCCAGAACGATTCAGTGGGAATCGCACCAAGTGCAGAGCATTTCGTAATGCCTGCCTGTTGTACTTTAGGCTCCAGCCACGTACGTTCGCGACAGAAACCGTGAAGGTGGGGTTTATTATTTCTTTGCTACTGGATGAACCCCAAGAATGGGCGCATCGACTATTAGAGATCCAGCAACCACCTCAGCTGGAATCTGTGGCAGCATTTTTTGAAGCGATGGGCCTCCTTTACGATGACCCCGAACGAGCAGCATCAGCTGAATCGGCCCTTCAGTCTCTCAGGCAAGGTCGTAGGCCTGCAGAAGAGTATGCGGGTGAGTTCAGGCGGTGGATGGGAGACACGCAATGGAATGACGCTGCCTTGCGCAACCAGTTCCGCATAGGCCTGTCTGAGTCCCTGAAAGACGAACTAGCCAGGGTAGGCATACCAGCCACACTAGAAAATCTCATGACCCTGGCTATTCAGATCGACCGACGCTTGCGGGAACGCAGGATGGAGAGGTCAGGCCAGGGCCTGAGGCCTGCTTGGATGTTTCCCCATGCTCTAGGACCAGTCAGTAGCACTGCTGGGAATCGCAATCCAGAACCCCTGGATACGCCGGAACCAATGCAAGTTGGGCTAGCTCGTCCCTCCCTAACACCTGAAGAGCGTCAAAGACGCCGCCGCAACAACCTGTGCCTCTACTGTTGGGAAGCTGGCCACATGGTACGTTCCTGCCCGGTGAAGGCTGGTAAGTGCACTTCTGTTTACTCTGCCACACCTACCACAGCCAGTCACAATGTCAATTATTTAGCGGTACCCATTTCATTCCAGCTCCCCGGAAGGGTCGTGACGGCAACAGCGATCATTGATTCCGGGGCCTGTAGCTGTTTTGTGGATCTGGACTTCGCGGCTCGATTCCAGATTCCCTTACAGGTTAAAGAATGTGGGTTTAATATTTTCCTAGCCGATGGATCTCGGATCAAGTCTGGGGTGGTGGATCGGGAGACCCCGCCTCTCTGTGTGACTGTATCCGAGACTCACCGGGAATTCCTGTGTTTGAATGCTATCTCCTCCCCTCTGTTTCCAATTATTCTGGGGCTTCCATGGCTGCGGGCCCACGACCCCCAGATTAATTGGAAAGCCGGTACCCTCCGGTTCGGCTCTCCATACTGCCAAGAGCATTGTTGTCCACATGAGCCGAAGGCCCCACGCACACTATTCTGCGTAGATACTGACATGGAGCTGACACAACTCGTCCCTTCAGTTTACCATCAATACCTTGACGTATTTAGTAAGCGGGGAGCTGACAATCTTCCTCCGCATAGGGCCTACGACTGTCCAATCGATCTGCTCCCGGGATCTGAGGTACCCTTCGGGCGGATCTTTCCTCTGTCAGAAAAAGAACTAGGGGTACTAAAGGAATATATTGAGGAAAATCTTCAGAAGGGGTTCATACGCCCCTCCACATCCCCGGCCGGGGCGGGTATTTTCTTTGTTGAGAAAAAGGATAAATCCTTAAGGCCCTGTGTGGACTATAGGAAGCTTAACAAGATCACGGTAAAGAACCGTTACCCACTTCCTTTAGTACCAGAACTGTTTCAGCGACTCAGGACTGCATCTGTTTTTACGAAGTTGGATTTGAGGGGGGCTTACAATCTGGTCCGTATTCGGGAGGGAGATGAGTGGAAGACTGCCTTCCGTACTAGGTTCGGGCACTTTGAGTACCTGGTAATGCCCTTCGGTCTGTGTAACGCCCCCGCCACCTTCCAGCACTTCATTAACGATGTGTTCAGGGACTTCTTGGATATTTTTGTGGTCATCTATCTTGATGATATCTTAATTTTTTCTGCATCTCTGGAGGAGCATAGGGGTCACGTCAGGGTAGTGCTGGAAAGGCTCCGTTTGCATGGGTTATACGCAAAGGCAGATAAATGCAGTTTTGAGCAGCACAGTATCCCCTTCTTTGGCTTAAATATTTCTACTACTGGAATAGCGATGGATCCACAGAAGATCTCCGCAGTTCTGGAATGGCCGGTGCCGTTAGATAAAAAAGGGGTTCAGCGGTTCATTGGCTTTGCTAATTTTTACCGGAAATTCATTAGGAACTTTTCAGGCCTAGTATCCCCCGTCACGCAACTTACCAAGCAGGGAGTGCATTTCAAGTGGACATCTGAGGCGCAGGAAGCCTTTGAGTCCCTAAAGAGGTTATTCACCGAGGCCCCAGTATTGAGCCATCCTGATTCTTCACTACCCTACATCTTGGAGGTGGATGCTTCCGAAAACGCGGTTGGGGCTGTGCTTTCCCAAAGGAAGGGCATCAAGGAACTGATGCATCCCGTGGCATTTTTCTCCAGGAAACTATCTTCGGCCGAGAAGAACTATGACATAGGGGACCGAGAACTCCTGGCCATCAAGGCAGCGCTGGAGGAGTGGAGGTACTTGCTGGAAGGAGCCGTGCACCCGATATTGATTTTTACGGATCACAAGAACCTTGAATATTTAAGAACGGCGAAGCGCTTGAGACCAAGACAGGCTAGGTGGGCACTTTTTTTCTCTCGGTTTGTGTTTCATATCACTTATAGGCCTGGATCAAAGAACACGAAACCAGATGCTCTTTCGCGGATGTTCGAAGACCCAAAGGAGGCCCACAAACCTGACACCATCCTGTCGTCTGGTAATTTTTTGGCATTACAGACTGAGCTACGTTCCCAACTACAGGCAGCATCCATAGGGGCTCCAAAGGTTCCAGGGGTGCCACTACAGAATAGAGACGGATTATGGTGGAAAGGAGAACGAATCTTGGTACCTGACGAATCTCGCACCACGGTCTTGGGCCATTGCCATGACCATCCCCTGGCTGGGCACTTCGGGACCCGGAAGACGTTGGAACTTCTACAACGTATGTTCTGGTGGCCCAGCATGTCCAAAGATTGCGAGGCTTACGTAAAGACCTGCGCGGTCTGTCAAAGGAATAAGCCTTCCAGGAACAATGCTTGGGGGCTCCTGCGACCCTTACCCATACCCAACAGACCGTGGGAAATGATTTCGATGGATTTCATTGTGGAACTTCCTCCATCTCAAGACCATACCACCATTTTCGTGATTGTGGACCGCCTATCCAAGATGGCCCACTTCTTGCCTCTCAAAGACACACCATCCGCTGCGGAGACGGCGCAAATCTTTGTGAGAGAGGTGGTGAGACTCCATGGAATTCCTAAGGATATAGTTTCGGATAGGGGTGCCCAGTTCACCTCCAAATTTTGGAAAGCACTATGCGAGACCTTGGAAATCAAGTTATCTCTCTCCTCGGCATATCACCCACAGACCAATGGACAGACCGAACGTACAAACCAGACCTTGGAACAATATCTCCGATGTTACACATCATTTCTTCAGGACGATTGGCTAACTCTTTTACCACTGGCCGAATTTGCTTACAACAATGCTAGCCACTCGACTACTCAGCAATCCCCATTTTTTGCCAACTACGGCTTCCACCCGACCTTTTTACCTGACACAATTCCTGAAAGTTCGGTGCCAGCTACACAGGACATGTTGCACTTCCTTTCTGCAAACAATAAGGTCTTACAAGAAGCAATCCTGAAGGCCCAGGAGGGCAGTAAGAAAGCCTTTGACAAAAGGAGAAGAGGGGAGCTTATGTTACACCCAGGGGACCGGGTCTGGTTGGCCACGACAAACCTTAAGATGATATGCCCATCGCGGAAATTGGGACCGAGATTTATGGGCCCATTCCAGGTAAAGAGGAAGGTTAACGAAGTGGCGTACGAGCTCGTACTCCCGGAATCCTTTAGAATACACCCGGTATTTCATGTATCGCTGTTGAAACCTGCGGCACCGGACCCATTCCCGAACCGGAGATCTAGGCCTCCTGACGCCATAAACGTTGATGGGGAGGAGGAATTCGAAATTGAGACAATTCTAGACTGTAGGAAGAAGGGGGGTCAGACCCAGTTTCTCATTAAGTGGAAAGGGTATGGTCCAGAGGAGAACTCATGGGAACCCTCCCAGAACATTCATGCCTCTAGATTGATTCGGGATTTTTTTGACAACCACCCACGCAAGAGAGAACTGTTGGGCATCCGGCGGCTGCCCATAGGGGGGGGGCAATGTCAGGATCCAGGTGTTCTGCGGCATCGCGTCGGGCGGCGCATGCGCAGAACACCCACTCTCTCTACCCGGCGGGCGGTAGGACCTGGCCGCGCATGGCAGCGGCGTGGTTCGCGCATGCGCTCTCGGGATCACGGACGCGCGCCTGGCACCAATGACAGCGGGAGGCGGGCTATTTAAATGCAGGAACAGGTATGTTAGTTGCCGTTTGGTCTTGTATCCTGTCTCCTGTATCCTGTTCCTGTGTTGCTGTATACTCCGTTGCCGACCTCTGCTTGTTCCTGATCCTGCTCTCTCCTGTTTGACCCCTGGCTTGCCTGACTACTCTTCTGTCTGATCCCTGGTACTGTATTTGCCCGCATCCTGCTGAACCTGGCTTGTGACCTGACCATTCTTAGCTCGCTCCTCTGTACCTTGTTGCCCGCATAATACCGACCGGCCTGTCTGACCACGCATACCGTATCCATCCATCCATCCATCCGGTTTGGGTCAGACCTGTGTATCTGTCTGCCTCTTCCAAGTAGATTCCGTTCCTGCACTCACCTGTCAGTATTCTCTACCACCGCAGGACGCACTCGGGGGTCGCGACCTGGTTTCAGTCTGCACCAAGTCCATCCCCACCATCAGGGGCCCTGGTGAACAGCAGGCTGGGACTTAGACCCCGCGCCCTGGGAGCGTCCGTGCGGTGGGCTGCTAGAGACTCTGCCAGGCGGCATAACAGAAAGAAGGAAAGAAGAGGTGGAAGGAAGGAAGGATGGATGGATGGATGGGTGGAAGGAAGGGGTGGGTAGAAGGAAGGAAAGGAGGGGTGGGTGGAAGGAAGAGGTGGGTGGATGAAAGGAAGGAAAGAAGAGGTGGAAGGGAGGGTTGGGTAGAAGGAAGGAAGGGGTGGAAGGAAGCAAGGAAGGGGTGGGTGGAAGGAAGGAAGGGTGGGTGAAAGGGAGGAAGGGTGGAAGGAAGGGAGGGGTGGAAGGAAGGAAGAACTGAGTGGATGGAAGGGTGGGTTGAAGGAAGGGAGGGTTGATGGATGTGTGGAAGGGAGGGGTGGGTAGAAGGAAGGGGTGAGTGGAAGGAAGGGGTGGGTGGAAGAAAGGAAGGAAGGGTGAAAGGAAGGATGGGTGGAAGGAAAGGAGGAGTGGTTGGAAGAAAGGGGTGAAAGGAAAGAAGGGTGCGTGGAAGGAAGAGTAGAAGGAAGGGGTGAAAGGAAGGAAGGGTGGGTGGAAGGAAGGGGTGGATGGAAGGAAATAAGAGGTGAATGGAAGGGAGGGGTGGGTGGAAGGAAGGAAAGGAGGGGTGGGTTGAAGGCAGAAAAGGAGGGTGGCGAAAGAAGGAAAGTAGATGTGGATGGAAGGGAGGGGTGGAAGGAAGAAGAGGAGGGGTGGATGGAAGGAAGGAAGGGGTGGATGGAAGGAAGAAAAGGAGGGATGGGTGGAAGATAGGAAGGGGTGAATGGAAGGAAGGAAAGAAGAGGTGGATGGAAGGGAGGGGTGGGTGAAAGGAAGCAAGGGTGGGTGGAAGGAAGGATGGGTGGTAGGGAGGGGTGGGTGGAAGCAAGGAATGGGTGAGTGGAAGGGGTGGAAGGAAGGAAGGGGTGGGTGGAAGGAAGGAAGAACTGGGTGGAAGGAAGGAAGAAGTGGGTGGATGGAAGGAAAAAAGCAAGGAAAGAAGAGGTGGGTGAAAGGAAGGAAGGATGGATGGGTGGAAAAAAGGGATGGGTAGAAGGGAGGGGTGGGTGGGTGGAAGGAAGGAAGCAAGGAAGGAAGGGATGGGTGGAAGGAAGGAAGGTTGGGTGAGTGAATGGAAGGAAGGGTGAGTGAAAAGAAGGAAGGTTGGAAGGAAAGGAGGGGTGTGTGGAAGCAAGAAAGGGGTGAGTGGAAGAAAGGGATGGGTGGGTGAGTGAAAGAAAGAAAGGAAGGGGTGAGTGAAAGAAAGGAAGGGGTGCATGGAAGGAAGGAAGGGGTGGGTGGGTGGATGGAAGGAAAGAAGAGGTGGATGGAAGGAAGGATGGATGGGTGGGTGGAAGGAAACAAGGAAGGAAGGTTGGGTGAAAGGAAGGAAGAGGTGGGTGGAAGGAAGGGGTGGAAGGAAGGAAAGAAGAGGTGGAAGGAAGGGAGGGGTGGGTAGAAGAAAGGGAAAGGTGGAAGGAAGTAAGGGAGGGGTGGGTGGAAGGAAGGGAGTGGTGGGTGGAAGGAAGGAAAGGAGAGATGGTTGGAAGGAAGGAAAGGAGTGGGTGGAAGGAAGGAAGAGGTGGGTGGAAGGAAGGAAGGAAATAAGAGGTGGAAGGAAGGGAGGAGTGGGTGGGTAGAAGGAAGGGGTGGATGGAAGGAAGGAAAGAAGATGTGGATGGAAGGGAGGGTGGGTGGAAGGGGTGAGTAGAAGGAAGGAGAGGAGGGTGAGTGGAAGGAAGGGTGGGTTGAAGGATGGAAGGAAGGGGTGGGTGGATGGAAGGAAGGAAAGAAGAGGTGGAAGGAAGGTTGGGTGGAAGGAAGGAAGGATGGGTGGGTGGATGGAAGGGGTGGGTAGAAGGAAGGAAATGAGGGGTGGGTGGAAGGAAGGACGAGGTGGGTGGAAGGAAGGAAAGGATTGCCCAGGCTCCGTAATGAGGGAGGGATTGCGTTTAATTAACTTGGAGAGAATCCCTTTGAAGTTTAGGGATCAAGCCTGGCTCGCTTTCCATGGAAGGCTCTATGTGAGAGGGAACCTGAAGCACCGCCCTGTGGATGATCGGGATTGTCCTAGAGCAGAGTGTGTTGGTAAAGTGGAGTCTATGGACCACTTTCTGCTCCTGTGTCCCTTTAACATAGAGGTGTATAAAAGGGTGGGGAGGGTTCTGGGCATCCCCTTTCTCTATCGCATGAGTTATGCAGAGTGGGTGTACGGGGCATTCCCAGCTCACTGGGACTTTGATTTGGATACACTTTTTCTAGTTAGTATAGTTGTTCGTTACTTCACATGGAACGCACGGTGTCAGATTACCCTGCGGAAGAAAGTCCTCCCTGTAGAGGTGGTGGTGCACGATATTCTGGGTGAGGTTGGGAAGATTCGGGGTCTTGAGAAGGGCAGAGAGCCTCGGGCGGTCTGGATAAGGGCGTGGAGGAATATCAGACCTGCCTTTGGTGAACTGTCCATCTTTGGGTGAGGGGCTCTTTCCTTATACTGTTCTTTTCACTCCCGTAGTTTTTGTTGATTAAGATCTTTTTTGAAGAAGGGCTGCATGCATAAGGGGGGCGGGGTGGTTTCTTGACCTCACAGGTTTGATGTCTGGTGTAGTGATGTGAGTGGTAGTACGATTTATTTCCCCAATTATGTCATGCTCATTTCTGAGACGTTTGCTTTTGTCTGACAGCAGATTTTGCTATGTTTATTTTCGTTTTGCTGTAAATATATCTAATTTTTTTATATTCTGTATAATATTTTATGTTTATTGATTGCGAGACTTTTAATAAAGAAAAATTGGAAGGAAGGGGTAGGTAGATGAGGAAGGAAAGAAGAGGTGAAAGGGAGGGTGGGTGGGTGGAAGGAAGGGGTGGGTAAGAAGAAAGGGAGTGGTGGAAGGAAGCAAGGAAGAGGTGGGTGAAGGGAAGGAAGGGTGGAAGGAAGGGGTGGGTGGAAGGAAGCAAGAGGTGGGTGGATAGAAGGGTGGGTTGATGGAAGGGAGGGGTGGGTAGAAGAAAGGAAGGAAGGAAGGGGTGGATGGAAGAAAGGAAGGAAGGAAGGAAAGGAGGAGTGGTTGGAAGGAAGGGGTGAAAGGAAGGAAGAGTGGGTGGAAGGAAGGGGTGAAAGGATAGAAGGAAAGAAGAGGTGAATGGAAAGGAGGGGTGGGTGGAAAGAAGGAAATGAGGGGTGTGTGTAAAGAAGGGAGGGGTGGGTGGAAGGGGTGGGTGGAAGGGGTGGGTGGAAGCAAGGAAGGGGTGAGTGGAAGAAAGGAAGGGGTGAGTGGAAGAAAGGAAGGGGTGGGTAGAAGGAAGGAGAGGAGGGGTAGGTGGAAGTAAGGAAAGGTGGAAGGATGGAAGGAAGGGGTGGGTGGAAGGAAGAGGTGGATGGAAAGAAGGAAAGAAGAGGTGGAAGGAAGGGTGGGTGGAAGGATCGATGGGTGGAAGGAAGGGGTGGGTAGAAGGAAACAAGGAAGGAAGGTTGGTTGAAAGGAAGGAAGAGGTGGGTGGAAGGAAGGGGTGGAAGGAAGGAAAGAAGAGGTGGAAGGAAATTATGGGTGGGTAGAAGGATGGGTAGAAGGAAGGGAGGGGTGGAAGGAAGGAAGGGAGGGGTGGGTGGAAGGGAGGAAAGGAGAGATGGGTGGAAGGATGGAAATTAGTGGGTGGAAGGAAGGAAGAGGTGGGAGGAAGGAAGGGGTGGAAGGAAGGAAAGAAGAGGTGGAAGGAAGGGAGGGGTGGATGGAAGGAAGGAAAGAAGATGTGGATGGAAGGGAGGGGTGGAAGGGAGGGGTGGAAGGAAGGGTGGGTGGAAGGGGTGAGTAGAAGGAAGGAGAGGAGGGTGGGTGGAAGGAAGGAAGGAAGAGGTGGAAGGAAGGCATGGGTGGAGGGAAGGAAAGAAAGAAGAGGTGGAAGGAAGGGTGGGTGGAAGGAAGGAAGGATGGATGGGTGGAAGGAAGGGGTGCGTATTAGAAAGGGAGGGGTGGGTGGAAGGAAGGAAGAGGTGGGTGGAAGGAAGGGGTAGGTAGATGAAAGGAAGGAAAGAAGAGGTGAAAGGGAGGGTGGGTGGCTGGAAGGAAGGGGTGGTTAAGAAGGAAGGGAGTGGTGGAAGGAAGGAAGGGTGGGTGAAAGGGAGGAAGGGTGGAAGGAAGGGAGGAAGGGTGGAAGGAAGCAAGAGGTGGGTGGATGGAAGGGTGGGTTGATGGAAGGGACGGTTGATGGATGTGAGGAAGGAAGGGGTGGGTAGAAGAAAGGAAGGAAGGAGTGGATGGAAGGAAGGAAAGGAGGAGTGGTTGAAAGGAAAGGAGGAGTGGTTGAAAGGAAAGAAGGAGTGAAAGGAAGGAAGGGTGAAAGGATGGAAGGAAAGAAGAGGTGAATGGAAAGGAGGGGTGGGTGGAAGGAAGGAAATGAGGGATGGGTGGAAGTAAAGAAGGGTGGGTGGAAGGATGGAAGGAAGGGGTGGGTGGAAAGAAGGAAGGAAGAGGTGGATGGAAAGAAGAGGTGGAAGGAAGGGTGGGTGGAAAGAAGGGGTGGGTAGAAGGAAGGAAAGGAGGGGTGGGTGGAAGGAAGGAAGGAAGGAAGGAAGAGGTGGGTGGATGAAAGGAAGGAAAGAAGAGGTGGAAGGGAGGGTTGGGTAGAAGGAAGGAAGGGGTGGAAGGAAGCAAGGAAGGGGTGGGTGGAAGGAAGGAAGGGTGGGTGAAAGGGAGGAAGGGTGGAAGGAAGGGAGGGGTGGGTGGAAGGAAGGAAGAGGTGAGTGGATGGAAGGGTGGGTTGAAGGAAGGGAGGGTTGATGGATGTGTGGAAGGGAGGGGTGGGTAGAAGGAAGGGAGGGTTGGGTATGGGGTGGAAGGAAGGGATGGGGGAGATGGAAGGGAGGGATCAGGGAGGTGGAATGGTGGAAGGGAGGGATCGGGGAGGTGGAATGGTGGAAGGAAGGGAGGGGGTGGTGGAAGGGAGGGAGGGAGGGAGGGGGTGGAAGAGAGGGGGTGGAAGGATGGAAGGGAGGGGGGATGGAGGGTAGGGAAGGGAGGGGAGAGGTGGAAGGATGAAAAGTTATGTCAAACTCACCATGACTCTTACAGAAGCATCAGAGCTGTGACTATCAGCAGCTGTGTTCAGTTATCCGTTGATCCCGCCCACACACCTCCTCTGAAGCTGCATGGACTGCAGTGTGGGCGTGCACAGGGAGGAGGCAGAGCAGATCCAGCCTCTCTCCCCTCTTCTCCTATTGGTGCAGAGGATGGAGGGAGGGGCTGGGTTGCTGGGCAGTGAGCCAATCAATTCTCATCAGTCCCTTCTGAACCTTTGTCCAGGTTGTCGATTCCTCCTTTTGTACGTTTTATGTAATTCTTTTAAATAGAAGCAAAGCTGTGGAAGTATTTCAAATTTTTCAGATACATAACTTTACCATTAGAAGATGCTGTGGCCTTCAAGGATGTACTCAATAACTTGATTTTGATCTTGGAAGGTGAAGTCTGAATTAATAGTGGTCAGTTTGACTTTCTGTCTCAAGATAAACATCTGTTGTGTTAAAGGAGAGTGGAGCTCAAGAGTTCATTCCCACGCTCACTCCAGAGAGGGTAGCTTCTGCATTTCTCTCTGGGAGTCAAAGAAAAAGCTAGTACATAATCCAAGAAGTAAGCGAAGAGCTTCATGCCAGGATACTTTCTGGTCTTTTTGGGAATTGTGCCAACCATACACGTCTTATGGGCACTTGGTGGTCCCTCCTTGGACATAGGTACAGCTTTGGTGACGGACACAAGGCAGGCATTTCACGTCATATTTGGGAGATCTTTCATCCTTCACATCTCAGATCCAGAAGGTCAGGTAGACTCAGTTGAATTCTCACCCCCTATCAAGTTGGGTTTCTGGACTGATAGCAGTCAGAGGGCTGACATCAGAAGATATCAATATCTTCAAAATCCTGCGAAGCGGTTAGATGGCAATTCAGAGGCTGCTGCTAGCAATAAAACACACAAAAATGTGTATCAATAACTAAATTAGATTTGCTGCTCTGCCATGCTAATACTGTGAGTTTGGAGCTACTACTTATAAAAGTTTTAAGAAATACTACAAAGCACCTCCCTCATCAATGTGTAACCAAATGTGCGTGTCAATACCTACCTATCTTCAACGTGTCTGTGTTAGTGCAACCTAATAATAAAGTACTATAGTACACCTCCCTCTCTCTAATCTCTAATAACGTTTTGTTGTTTATGGTGATTTGTGTATACAAACACCCCAAAAAAGGGGAAAAAAAGATGGGGATTACAATACACCTCCCCCAATATTGATACAAACCTACTACACAGTGTTATGAATGCCTATTTACAAAACTGATAGTGCAGACAAATTGAGTGATCTTAGAAACATACAAAATCAAATGTACAGGTCAGTTCATGAAAATGAAGTCCAGGTGCTATAAAACACCTTTCACATCAAGATGATCAACGTGATATGGTGACAATTTGGTGATCTTGTCAGCAAAAAACGGTGATAAGGTGATAAGTGCTCCACTTGTGCTCCCCCTACAGAGCCCCACTCAAGGTATTGACCACCTATACCAAAGTATGTCAAAAAAGTGCTTTGGCAAGCCCTAGGGTGAATCAGTCTCCGGTGCCCTTTAGTGACCGCTGCCCTTTAAACCTGGAGTCCTCTTGTAAGGAAACATTTCAAATGCCCACAATGCTCCTCCTCTGCAGTAAAGCAATCAAAGGGAGACTTCCATAGCGTTATACCGTATTTATTACATGAAACCACTTTAAAAATGCACTTGCATGTATTCCATATATATGGCACTTTAAAAACAAACCTCCATACTCCCATGGTATTAGCACGGCAGTGCAGCAAATCTAATTTCATCAAAAGATATTGATTATGCCCTGCATGGAAGTGAGCCAAAACTTGTAGTTGGAAAAGCAGAATCTTCTGCGATGCCATTCCCCTCCGACGACCTAGTGGCTGGTGGTGCAGTAAGACACAAACAAAGTAGGAGTTAAGAACTGAATTTCAGGCTTTCCTAGCCTTCAGTGATCTCATCCAAGGTGGACATGCCCTGGTGAAGTTAGACAGCACAACTGTGGCCTACATCTGGAAACAAGGGGGCACGTAGTGTCTCCCTGAAGGAGATTTATCTGATTCTAGAGTTGGCCAAAGTCAATATCCTGCAGCTAAATGCCTGGTCGGGGGAATCTTTAGGCAAACAATTTGTCCAGGACAATCCTGGACAACAATCAATAGCCAAGACTGCTGCAAGTCTTTCAAGAACTAGTTAGCTTGGTAATCCAGAGGTAGATGTTCGCATCCTCAGTCAATATAAAGTTGCTTTGTATTCCAGGGTCCAGCAGCCACAAGCAATGGGGGTGGAGGTGCTGATCGCAGAGTGGATCTCCAGGACAGCTTATGCCTTTCTGCCTCTCACTCTGATTCTCAGCTTCCTCCTGAGGCTGTGGCAGGGGAATGTCATCGTTCTGGTGGTGATCTCAGATTGGTTGAAGGGGCCTTGGTACCCTCTGCCCCTCCTGAGTGCCAAGGATCCACTCCCTCTGCCGGTAAGATCAGATTCTATGAAGTCACATTCATCCAAGACCTGACTGCCTCTCAAGACCAAGCCAAGGCTTGGGTCTTGAGAGGCAGAGGCTAATAGATCTCAGGGGCTCTGTAAAGGTTGTGAATAATCTTCTGAAGGCAACAGCACTAACCATGCCTATAGTAGGATGACATAAATTCACAGAATTTCTGCTGTAAAAACACTGGGCTCTCCAAGTCTGTTACATTCTGAAGTCTCTGTAGGTGGGGCTTGATTTAGGTTTATGCGTAATTACGCTATGGGACCACATTTCAGCTACAGTGGGCATCCAACACTCTTTTAAACTGTCCTTCAAGCTGCAATTTGGTTGAAACCTACCTAGAGGATTGTTTGTGAAGTGGGATCACAAGAGCTCACTCACTTGGTATAAGTGCCATTCAATGAATGCAAAGCATTCTCTGATTGGACATGGTGATGTCACACCTGGGCTATTTTTCCTCTATGGCTAATGTTCATTCATAAAAAATAGAGGCTCATGAAAATACTGTATTATGGATGGAACTGATGATCATAATAGTATGTGGTATCATCCCCAGCTGGGCCTCCTTCTCTGGCTTCAGACAGAGATGACAGATCTACCCATTCTCTAGAAGCCACTGGCACTGATGGTGCTGACTCTCCACCCTCCACTGTACCCCCATCCTCTGGCTGCAGATGGGGTTCCTCCTAGTGTGCTTGAAGCCCTCCTAGTGCCCTTCACTCTCATAGTGCACCCTGCTGTCCCTGCTCTAGGAGTTCAGGGATGCTCTGCATACAGTCTCCTCCTCAGCTGCCACTGGCAACATCACAGGGTGATCTGCTGACAGATCTTCACAGCCTCCTGCACCCTGCTGGGTGGGAGCCATTGAAATCAAGCAGTGGGATTGTTTTGCAGCTGTACCTACAGTATGTACCTATCTCCCTGCATCCATCTGGGTGAGAGCTTTTGATTTAGGTGTACACTCTGAGTCTGCCTCCACTCACCACTCAGGTTCCCAGGGACCCAGGCACTCACAGCATACAGTGGCTGCCACTGTTAATAGTACAGAGTGATAAAACTCTGTTCTCTGTGCCTGGCAGGTGCAGAAGCCATTTTACACAGGCTGCAGGACCACACAGCTTCCATCCCAGTTTATTATTTAAAATATAATAAATAAAGTGACTGACGTACAGTAAATGCAAATAAAGTGTGAATCAAGATAAACCACCATCATGTCCAATTGTCTTGTGTATGTATGGAGGGGAAGAGGGAGAGAGAGAGAAGGTGGGAAGAGGGAGAGAGAGAGAGGGGGGGGGGAGAAGACACAAGGCTGGCTGGAAGTGTGGGTGGGGCAGACACAGGAGGAGAGGGCGGGAGGAGGAGGGGCAGCTTTCTCTCTCCTCTCCTGTCTGTGTGAGGGGGGGACTGTCAGCACTGGGGACTGCATATGCTGACAGATCCCCTGCAGTGCTGGAGGGGGCAGCCGTGGGGGAGCATATAGTAGCTGACCGCATGAAGGAGATGGATAGGGGAGGCAACAGGCGGCACATAGAGCAAACGAGAAATGCACGGTCTTCTATGTGCCACCCGACTCCCTCTCCAGCTGGCTCCATGGCTGACAGGTTCTCTGTCTCCTCACCCATCTTCACCGCCTAGCACACACAAACCCGTCCGAACACGCCCCGCTCTAGCACACACAAGCATGCCCCCCTGGCAAAGCACAGCCGTTTGCAGCGACGGCACTGCTCCCTTCTGCCTGGGGGCAATGCCACCCCCCTGAAAAGTGTTGCCCAAAGCAGATGCCTTGTTTGCCTTGTGGCAAATAAACCCCTGAGTACTACCCTATTCGGGATGAAGACAGGGTTCTTTAAACCCCAGGGCCACTATTACAGAGACTCTTCTGGTTGATGTAACTGCCACCAGGAAATTTTTCAGTTTCACCAGGAAATGCTGTTTTCATCGACAGGTACCACAAGGGACCAACTCTGATGCAAGCAAGTCCAACACCCATTCACTAAGCAGCAGGGAAGCCACTCAGGACAGGACCTGGAAGCTAGTGGAGATCACTGTAGTTGCCTGGAAGTCAGTCTTTCTGAGCCTGACCATTACATAAATCTCAAGGAGGGTTCAAATTTCAAACTGAGTATTCCACTAGAAAAAAATCCAAGTAGAGCAAAAATCCAGGTATATTTCTAGCAAGCAAGCAGTCCCTGATCGCTAGCCAGGGGCTCTTTTTCCCATAATCGTACTAGAAACCTGGGAAGTTAGTGCCCAAAATGTCCAAAAAAAGGTACATTAGTGAGAAGGCGTACAGGATTCTGAGCATGATTGATGAGAGCAAAGGGGAGGCCTTGCTGCTCAGAATATGAACATATAGAAAGCAGCGGCACCCTGACAGCAAGGGTGAAGAGGACTGCAAGGACTGCACTACTTTTGGTGATCTGGCAAGCACCAACCATGAAGTACATCCTGGTCTTTTAAACACCATTACTCCAGGTGCAGTACAAGCTGGTGAGGTGGCTAGCACTAGTAGCATAATACAACCATGGCCCCCAAGAATGCAAACACAGGTCTGTAGAGCCAATAGTAGTCTTCCAGCACCCATTAACCCCCCACCACCACCACCATTTACAGCCCTGCCCAGGGTTCAGGTGGAAATAACCAACTTTACAGAACCCTTTGACTTTTTTGAGCTGCTTTTCACCAAAGACCTCTATATTTGATTGTGGCCCAAAGAAATGTTTATGCCCAACAGTAAATCACCACCAACTCAATTTCTTACATTGCCAGGCCATTTGAGTGGAAACCTAAAATAGATTCTGAATTTATAACATTTTTGGCTTAACCCTTAACACGAGCATTCCAAAATAGAATGGATTGTGGTCATGTTGGTCCAGAGACCTGATTCATCATATGCCCATATTCTTTGCTGCAATGGCCAGGAAAAAGATATGAGATAATAATGTGTTTTATGCATTTCCGTGACAATTAGTTCTGTCGCCCCTGGAGTGACTCTGAATCTGATCGGCTCCAGAAAATTCATCCCCTCATAAATTACCTGTCCCAGAAATTTGCAGATGTATATGATTCCCAACAAAACATTTGCACAGACAAGCCCCTTGTAGATTTTACTGGGAAGCTTGCAATCAAGCAATATCTCCCCAGCAAGCATGCCAGATATGGGGTCAAAATGTATAAGCTCTGTGAGAGGGACACAGAAGGTGCTGTGGCCCAAAGCTCAAATCCAGATGCAGTTAGATAGCTGCATGAGAGGAAATTTCCGCATGTCCTTTAACCTACCCCAACACAAAAGTCACACCCAAAAAGATGTCCTGTCTGTGGTAAACACGAAAAAAGGTGTGACACCTGTTTTTGTCCCTCCTGTCCTGACCAACCGGGCCTCTGCATCACGGCTACTTCCATCGCTACCACACTGTAGTGAACTATTAGTCTAGGGTACAGTATAGGGGTCCACACAGTGTTGCGCAAGAAGAGTCTCTAAAGATATTAGGTAGTTAGGAAACTGTCGATCACATTTTGAGAGACCATAAAATCAAAGGCTGGAAGGTTATTGTTCTGAAAAGTTAAGTTACAAAAGAGTTAAAAAAAGTTATTTTATTGAGTTAATGTTTTATTGTTACAGTGTTGCTCTCAGAATACATACTGTACATCATTAGCCTGAAAAAAAGAACAGTACATGTATGCCCAACATTAGGAGTGTGGCAGAAACTCCTAATACTGTGATGATGGAGCCTATTGCCACGGCCTTGCATATCTCCTCCTCAGTGCTTGGTATGTAGGTAGGGAGCCTAGAGGAGAAGATGGCCCTTTATGTCGATTATGTGGTGTTGTTCCTGGATGTCCCTGTGGCCTTCTTGCCATCTGCTCTGTCCATCCTAGACCATGAAGCCTCTTTCTCTTGTTTAAGGGTGAATTCGTACAAATCTATGGTTCTCACTCTGGGTAAGGATGAAGGTCAGCCTTCACTGTCCACTTCACCACTTCAGTGGGTAACACAAGTGAAATATTTAGGGCCAACTATCACTAACTCAATATCAGATTTTATAAGGTTAAATGTCTCACCCATTATCACCTACCTTAAGCAAAAGATTAATGCTTGGAGGAACCTCAGTCTCTCAATGATTAAAATTACATTTCTTCCTCTTATGTTAATAATTCTGCTAAATTCCCCTGTGTAGATTCCCAAGAGTATTTTCAAATCTTCACATGGCCTAATTTCTGAGTTTCTCTGGCAAGGCGGTGTCTCCAGACTCTGGAGGGATCCTACAACAACCTTGAAAAGAAGGGTGCATAGCCGTATCAAATTTCTATAAATCATAGGCGGAGAACTAGTCTTTGCACATACAGTACTGTAGGTTGCTGACTGGTCCTCTAGATGATGCTGCTGTGGCCTTAGAGGCAGCAATAGTAAGCTCTTATGAAGCTCTGGCCCATTTAGTACATTAAGGTCCCAATTCCCCTTATGTTTTAACTGTCTCCATGAGATCTGTAATGCGTACCTTGACAGTAACATATGTGGTTGGTTTTGCGGGACCTTTCTCTCTTTCCACTTATATTCCCCTATGGAAAAATCCCAACCTATCTCATGTTTACACATATGGGGACCCTATTGTGTGGATGAGATATGGGGTTAAAAAAATCCGTGACATTACTATTAATGGGAGTGCTGAGTGTGTGTAGGTCTAGGTGGGAGTCAGTGGTCTCTGATCTAGATACAGAGGATTGGGGAAATATTTGAGATGCACCCTTCAACAGGCTCATCTCTGCTCATGACCAACATATCTATTAAAAATCTATACACCGCATATATATATGACCCCCGCCAAGATAGCTAAGATTTTTGGAACAGCTTCCTCCTCCTGTTGGCGCTGTTCTGTGGCTGGGCTGATTTCATGTACATTTTTTGGGAATGTTCGGCTATACAGGTATATATTTTGCAAGGTTCTTCAGTGTGTACAGGCTGTGACTACTATACCCTTATGCCCATCAGTGAGACATTGTCTCTAGAGATGAGCGAATCGAACCTGGTGAAGTGGAATTCGTTTCGAATATCAGGAAAAATTCGATTTGCATCGAATCCGAATTTTAGCAAACTTCGGGTGCACGAATCGAATTTTTCCCGATCAGCCGGCAAAAGTGTCACTGCAGAGAGCTCCGCTATTTCTGACAGTTCATTTACAGCGGTTGAAACATTGTATCTATTTGTTTCCATTTAGGATACAGATGTTTTTATTCGGAAATAAATAGATACAATGTTTCAACCGCTGTAAATGTGAAGGAACTGTCAGAGAACTGTCAGAAATAGCGGAGCTCTCTGCAGATACACTTTTTGCTGTACTTTAATTCTTCTTCTTTTCATTCTTCTTTTCATTCTTCTTCTTCTTTTCATTCTTCTTCTTCTTCTTCTTTTCATTCTTCTTCTTCTTCTTCTTTTCATTCTTCTTCTTCTTCTTCTTCTTTTCATTCTTCTTCTTTTCATTCTTCTTCTTTTCATTCTTCTTCTTCTTCTTCTTTTCATTCTTCTTCTTCTTCTTCTTTTCATTCTTCTTCTTTTCATTCTTCTTCTTCTTCTTCTTTTCATTCTTCTTCTTTTCATTCTTCTTCTTCTTCTTTTCATTCTTCTTCTTTTCATTCTTCTTCTTCTTCTTTTCATTCTTCTTCTTTTCATTCTTCTTCTTCTTCTTTTCATTCTTCTTCTTTTCATTCTTCTTCTTTTCATTCTTCTTCTTCTTCTTTTCATTCTTCTTCTTTTCATTCTTCTTCTTTTCATTCTTCTTTTCATTCTTCTTCTCCTTCTTTTCATTCTTCTTTTCATTCTTCTTCTCCTTTTCATTCTTCTTTTCATTCTTCTTCTCATTCTTCTTTTCCTTCTTCTTCTTCTTTTCATTCTTCTTCTTCTTTTCATTCTTCTTCTCATTCTTCTTTTCCTTCTTCTTTTCATTCTTCTTCTTCTTTTCATTCTTCTTTTCATTCTTCTTTTCATTCTTCTTCTTCTTCTTTTCATTCTTCTTTTCATTCTTCTTCTTCTTCTTTTCATTCTTCTTCTTCTTCTTTTCATTCTTCTTCTTTTCATTCTTCTTCTTCTTTTCATTCTTCTTCTTCTTTTCATTCTTCTTTTCATTCTTCTTCTCCTTTTCATTCTTCTTTTCATTCTTCTTCTCCTTTTCATTCTTCTTTTCATTCTTCTTCTCCTTTTCATTCTTCTTTTCATTCTTCTTCTCCTTTTCATTCTTCTTTTCCTTCTTCTTCTTCTTTTCATTCTTCTTCTTCTTCTTTTCATTCTTCTTTTCATTCTTCTTCTTCTTCTTTTCATTCTTCTTCTTCTTCTTTTCATTCTTCTTCTTCTTTTCATTCTTCTTCTTTTCATTCTTCTTCTTCTTTTCATTCTTCTTCTTTTCATTCTTCTTCTTCTTTTCATTCTTCTTTTCATTCTCCTTCTTCTTCTTCTTCGTCGTGCCCCGTGACTGCCCAAATGAGTGAAGTGTGCGGTGATTCTAAGATCGACGGCACTCATCTGCATGTCATACTGACTGACAGTATTATTTCTCTTCCCCAGCAGACTCCAAGGGCATTTAAATTAAAGGTACAGTGTTCTGCACTAATATAAAGGCTCTCTGAAGCCTAGAAACCCTTTTAATAAGTTAAATTCGCGGCGAATAAATTCGCATCGAATCGAATTTCTCCCGCAAATTCGGCGAATCAGCCGAATCGAATTTTTGAATAATTCGCTCATCTCTAATTGTCTCTTAAGTTTAGTAGATGATTTAGCCCCCACAAAAGCTATATGTATGCTACTTACCTTGTTATTTTATAATGCCAGGAAACTTATCATTCTATCCTGTAAGTAAACCAGAACTCCATCAGTAGAGGCCTGGAAGGCCTTGGTAAACAAAACCTTACCTCTATATAAAGCCACATAACTGAACAGGGGAGAATTTCACAAATTTGATAAGGTTTAGGGAAGGTGGGTGGTCTCTCCCCTCACCGTATCGGATTGATGAAGTATTCTAAATAGTTGCTAATCCTTGGGGTCTTTTTGCTTGATTCTTGCATTATGAGATTCTGTACATTGTTTGTAAAATTGTACTGATTATGTGTATTATCTTGTGTTGGTAATGGGGTGTGGATCACTGTTATAAATTACTTCTGTAGTTGTATTGTAGAGAGGTCCCCTTATCCTAGGCCATTTAGTAATTTAGTATGTGGGTCCCAGCTATAACATTCACAGGCACTGTTTTTAATTGTTTGAATGGTTTTGTTCTTTTTCTAAGACTAATAGAACTTTATAAAGATGAAAAATATATAAAAAGATATCCAAAGCCTTGAATATGCCAGTCAGTATTGCTCAATCACTTATTAAGAAGTGGATAATTCGGGGATCTCTTGATACTAAGCCAAGGTCAGGCAGGCCAAGAAAGACTGCAACCACAACTGCTAGAAGTATTCGGGATACAAAGAAAAATCCACAGGTAACCTCAGGAGAAACACAGGGCACTCTGGAAAAAGTGTATTTGTTTCAAGGAGCACAATACGACGATACTTGAACAAAACCTGCAGGGTCGAGTTGCCAAAAAGAAGCCTTTACTGCGCCAATGCCATAAAAAAGCCCAGTTACAATATGCCCAACAACACATTGACATGCCTCACACCTTCTGGCACACTGCAATCTGGCATTATGAGACCAAAATAGAGCTTTATGGTCACAACCAGGGCTTTTTTCAAAGTGGTAATGCGGGGAAATGCAGTCCTGGTACCTCCGGTATGTATGTAATGGGAAGGGGTGCTGAGTTGTGCTAAAAGGTTCTGGCTGCTGGGGTATCTATTGTTCCTGGGGGATACCTTGTTGAGGGAGGGGTCCATTGTTGCTGGGTGGTCTAATGTTGCTGGGGGGGTCTACTGTTGAGGGAGGATCTATTGTTTCTGGCTGTTGGATGGTCTATAAATGCTGGCTACTGGGAGATCTATTGTTGCTGGTCTATTGTTCCTGTGCTGGATCTGTTGTTGCTAGTGGGCATATTGTTGCATGGGGTATATTGTAGCTGGGGAGATCTGTTGCTTCTGGTGGTATTTTGTTGTGGGGGATCTATTGTTTCTTGGAAGGACTTTTGTTGCTGATTGCAGGGGATCTATTTTTTTTCTTTTTTTATTATCATTAACAATTTCCATACAAACTACTTAGCACCACAAAATGATACTTGGTTCTGTTTTCTCTAAAAGGGGCAGTACCGGGAGGTAGGTAGGGGGTGGAGCAAAGGAACGGTGCTCGGAGGTGGGTAGGGTGTGGAGACAAGGGGTGACTTAGAAAAGGGGAATACCTGCACCTATTCTCTGAGAGAAAAAAAGCCCTGGTCACAACCATAAGCACTATGTTTGACGGGGGATCAACAAGGCCAATATCAACAAGAATACCATCCCCACTGTAAAGCATTGTGGTGGCTCACTGGTGTTTTGAGGGTGTGAGCTCTAAAGGCATGGGGAATCTTGTGAAAATTGATGGCATTATGAATGCAGCATGTTATCAGAAATAACTGGCAGACAATTTGCATTCTTCTGCATGAAAGCTGCATTGTGATGCTCTTGGACTTTTAAGCACAAGGCCAAGTTGACCCTGCAGAGGTTACAGCAGAAAAAGGTGAAGGTTCTGGAGTAGCCATCACAGTCTCCTGACCTTAATATCATCAAGCCACTGTAAGGAGATCTCAAATGTGTGGTTCATGCAAGAAGACCAAAGACTTTGCATGAGGCATTTTGGCAAGATGAATGGGCAGCTATATCACCTGCAAGAATTTGGGTCCTCATAGACAACTATTGCAAAAGGCTGCATGCTGTCATTGATGCTAAAGGGGGCAAAACACAGTATTAATAACAATATGCAGACTTTTGAACAGGGGTCACTTAATTTCTTGTTGCCATGTTTTTTTCTGATTGTGCCATTCTGTTATGACCTACAGTTGAATATGAATCACAGAAGAAATTAAAGAAATGTGTTCTGCCTGCTCACTCATGTTTTCTTTAAAAATGGTACTTACTGTATATTACCAATTCGCCAAGGGTGTGCAAACTTTTGAGCCCAACTGTAAGAATTTGCAAGCTGTAATATATTACATTTTGTTTTGTGGGTTTAACAGAGATCTATGGTCACAGCATACACTTTCATTTTAAAAAATCAACATAATAGTGAAGTAAATAGTTTTTTTGACAATCCACTATAAACGTACTCGAAAAATGTCCTTTCATGTTTTGACTTCTGCCTGTCTACTGGCCATCTCTTTCCCCAACTTCTTGGAATCCCTGTATGCTTTACCACTTCTCTGCTGCTTGCTTTCCATTTCTAAGGATTATATATCCCACGGTACCTTGCTGCCTGTGGTTCCTGTACTGACTCCACCTCCTGAAACTCCTCCTGTAGTTCAGAAGACAGTCTCTGTAAAATGTGTAACACAGCATTGCCTACACACAGGGCATAGTGAACACTTGTCACAGAATTTAAGAAAGTGTGTGGGGATCTTCACAAAGTTTACAAACTTCAACATTGTTCAGATTAATAGGAGTAGGCTAGAAATAATCTGAAATACAACGTGGAAATAAATATATGATTTTGCCAATAGATTCACTTTAACACCGCTTTAATTGTAAAAGAGGCAAAAGTAATTATTTGCATGTGTAAAATGTGCTCCGATTGAGGTACTTTGACTCTAATGAAGGACAAATAGGTCCTAAAATAAGAGTTGGGTTTATTTAGAAATGGATATGCATAGATTCTAATTACAAAGGAATATACATAAATTGTAGTTACAAATAGGGAAATAGTAAGTACAAATAGGGAAAAAGGCAGGGAGATAGAGGTAGATGTAGGGAGGAAAGGGGAATCTTCTCTAAACTAACATATATCCGTTCTCTCTGCAGTTACACATCACACATATTGTAAGGGCTTCTTGGACTCTTTCCTTTAGGTGGGTCCCAGCAAACTGTGTCCTTGACCAGTCATTAAAGTCTTCCATAAGGAACAGATCACACCAGAATGCAGTTCTGGAAAGGGGTGTTCTGTGTGTGTTTTTGGCAATGTGTTCAGAACATACTTCCCTTAAGATCTGCTGCAGGTGCCAATACAATGCTAATAGCACCCCAATCGCGGATCGCAAACACAGTGCTTTTGTGAACACCAGATACCATAGTATCATGCAACTTGGCACAGCACATTTTTTCAAAAGTAGTGCATGACCTATGATTTGAGTGTTTCCGTTTTATTTGTAGCCCATTCAAATAAATGGGTGTTGAAATTGCACTGCAGGGGAACAGACAGGAATCACACAAGAATTTGAACTGCGTGTGGTCCTGGATCTCCTAGGCATTGTAGAGCTTTGTGTGAGATAAAGCCTTTGTTCCTAGGTCCAGTTCTTAGATGGTAGCCATTCCCCTTTGATTGTGCAGCTGTGAGCAGGCCTTTTTGTTTGGGAGCTCAATAAAGCTTAGGGTTCCTCCAGGGGCGGACTGACCATTCGAGCACTCAGGCACTGCCCGAGGGCCCGGGGTAAGTAGGGGCCCCATGAAATTCCTTTGGTACCTTTTATAATCTTTTTGGGTGTGCTTTGAGTGTGGGCAAGGAAACAGGGGCCCCATGATCTCCTATTGCCCGGGGGCCCCATGAGTTGTCAGTCCGCCCCTGGGTTCCTCTCTTTCCAGGAGACAACTGTGAAGCAAGAAAGAAGTGTGTGTACGCAGGCACTGAGAGAGTGTCTGCGTTTGACCAGGGAAACGTCTCTGTGGGATAGTATGTGTGGTGATAGACTGGATGGCAAGGATGTGCTAAGGCCTATTCAGATCCTAGTATGAACCCATCTGAGCTATCCCACTAGGAAGCTGTCACTGTACAGAGTAAATGGTAAGCAGTCAAGGCATTCCCTGCCCCGCAGCTGCATGTATGTGTAGCACCCTTGTCTTAAACAGGGGCTACCAGTAAATTTAGTTGTGCTGGATTGTAGGCAACCTGGTTGATTTATAGTCTTTTTGACCATTTGGGTTTTCCCCTAAGCCTGGTGTAGCTGTGGTTCCTCCCTTCTGTCAATAGGTGGCACTGTTACCTTTGGTACTAGTAGGATGGATTGCAGTAAAGCTGGGCTATGAATATGCAAACTTTTCTCAGCTAATTAGTTGGAGTTTCTTTGGCCACTGTCATGGAAATTTTGTATTGTTGGTTGAACTTTAAATGTGTCATATATGAGTGTTATTCATATGTCTCTCGTGTGGCTTAATTAAAGCTCTGAAGGCTGCAATTGGGCCATGCGCATGTACAATGTATGTATTACAGTACTCAGCTTGGTAATGGATGAGATGGCAGATGTCAGGAATGGACTTGCCAGTAATGGTGGGACTCACCTGCCTTGTGGGCTGCAGTACCATGGCTGGCCAGCGGGTGCTCCCGGCAATCAGAGACTCAACCCTGAAGCCAGCCAAACATCTGAAACTGATCATGCAGGTGTATTTAAGGGATGGCCAGACCTGCAGTCTCTGCCTTGGTGTGTGTTTTTCCTGGGCCCTGTATCTTGTTCCTGCATTCCTGTTCCTGTCTCTGTCTGATTCGTTGCTGACCCTGCCTGATTCCGGACCTCTGCTGACTTCTCCTGTTTCATCCCTGGCTTGTGACCCCGACCATTCTTTGCCTGACCCCCTGTTCCTACCTGCCCGATTGTTATTGACCCGGCCTGCCTGACGACGCTTGCATTGTATATATTGTTATCTGTGGGTGGTTTGGTTTGGTTCGTTTGCACTGTGTTATGTTTTAGTATTGCACTGCGTTTATGTTTGTATTGTTAGTCTTTAATAAATTGTCTTATTGTTTATAACATATCTGAAGCCTGCGTTTCCCTGCGTCAGTCACATACCTCTGGTCACACCCCGGAGCCCTGACATTACACCAAGGCCAATCCTGACCAGAAGTGGCTGCACAGGGAAGCC